>NC_071268.1:7725993-7910993 GCF_023375685.1 Ictalurus furcatus | reverse complement strand
ATTTGTCAGCATGTGGAAGATTAGAGAATAGACACGTGAAATGAGAGAAAATGGTGTATGAAAAAGTAGATATATGCCTGAAATGTTCATTACAAGGTTTAAAAACAACCAGGGATCAAATGAACCTTCCTGGAAGAGGACGGAAATGTGTTCGGCCTCTGTGCACAAAGAGGATGATGACAAGAGACAGAACAATGTCAGAATTTTCTCCACAATTCTTCAAATGTTGGAGATTTGCATCAAATCTATAATTAGTCAGCACCATTATGGCAACAAACAATTTGGAAGGCATGCCTTTCATCTAACCACAAACAAGAGTGACTGAAGTTCCCTAGAGTAAAATAGAGCTTTTTTTTTGGCAACAAACGTGAGGTAGATTTGGCATGAAAAGCCAAATGTTTGTGGACACCTGACCATCACATGCATACAGTATGAGCTTGTTGAACATCCCTTTCCAGAGTTATTCTCCTTTGCTGTTATAATAACCTCCACTCTTCTGGGAAGGCTTTGAACTAGATTTTGGAGAGGGCTATGGGGGTTTGTCCATTCATCCACAAGAGCATTAGTGAGGTCAGGCACTTATCTTGGGTGAGGAGTCATGGGGTGCAGTCAACATTCAAATTCATCCCAAAGGTGTTCAGTAGGATTGAGGTCATGGCTCTGTGAAAATCACTCAAGTTCTCCAATCTTGACAAACCATGTCTTCATGAAACTTGTTTTTTTGTGCACAGGAACGGGGTTGTCATGCTGGAACAGGTTAGGGCCTCTTCGCTCCAGTGAAGGGACATTTTATTACTGCACACAAAGAGATTCTAGACAATTGTGTGGCAACAGTTTGGGGAAGAACCACATATATGGGTGTGTCTACAAACCTTTGAGCATATAGTGTAGGTTTGTTATAAACAGAAAAACAACCTATCCATTTGTGGTGGAGGATGTGTGTTTTTAATGGGGCTGTTTTTGTTTTTCCACCAAAGGCCTTGGGATCCTGCCTCTGCCAAGAAGTTACACCAGGGTCATGGTGGGATTATCCAGCAGGACAATGAAGCAAAAATAAACATCCAAATCCACACAAAAATTGTTCAATGACCATAGAAACACGCTTTTGACATGGCCATCCCAGTCCCCTGACCTAAACCCTGCTGAAAACCTGTACACGAGAGTCTTCTGGACAGAAGTTAGGACCTTGGAAATATTCCGTATTAAGGAATGAGCTCAGATGATCTCATCAGTGATTACAGGAGAAGACTCAGTGGTCAGTATAAGTACAGTTACTGTACTGTCCTGCGTTGTTAGCACACATCTGCACGTTCATTTAATGTAGAATGTTTGCAGATCTTATTTAGTTCCGTGTCGTCTCGTGTGGTTAGTGTGTTGTTTTATGTAGCACCGTGGTCCTAGAGGAACATTGTTTCGTTTCAATGTGTACTGTACCAACCGTATATGGTTGAAATGACAAAACCACTTGAACTTGAACTGAATAAAGAGAGGTTGGGTGTTAATAAATGTGACCTGTGTCTTCAATTCAACCTATTAGGACACCAAATTCTCCAGTGCCAGGAATAATCCTTTATTTTATTACCATATTTTGGATTTACATTAGTAAATGTTTAGTCACAAGATTCATTAAGATTAATTAATAACAGCAGCAGAAACAACACTTTTTTTAAAGCATAAATTTAAATAAAACAAACAAAAAGCAACCAAGGCATGATTCACACATCCAGTGCGGTGTACATCACGTCATTACGTTACACTAACCACACACTGGATTTCCAGACTGCATCACAGCCTAGGAGAAAGGGAATGTCAGTCTTCTTCCTGCCATGGCGTATAAATTCTCTGGGAGGAATCGCTACAAGTGGCATGTCTCTCTTCAACACGTTCAAACAAACATATCTGCTCGAATCCAGAGGGTCTGGCCTTAAGGGTTTCTTTCGCTATGACGTTGCACCAGTGGTACTCCACTCAAAAATATTTTTTAAGCATTAAGACAAATCAAGCTAAACTAGTTTGAGATTAGAAGCCTTGGCATGCGTCTCAGGCGGCTGCAATAGAAGCGTCTGCGTTTCGTCCCTGAGGCTGCAAACAAGAAGAAAGAAAAGGATTTTTAACTAACAAATGAAAGGTTGGGAAAGAGTGAAGCCATTTCCAGGCTTGTGTTGTGGGATGGAGAGTTTCAGTTACCGCTTCAATATTGATTATTGTCCTATAACTGCACATCCTGCCAATGATTACCAGCTGACACTGGAGACTCCCTCCATAAATGTTCACGCCTCATATTCGCTATAATCAACGATTAAGCCTATATACCGTTTCTTCTTGTGTTAACTAACAATTGAAGGGAAAAAAAAAAAAATGTTTATTATTCAGCATAGATTATGTTCAGTCCCTCTGAATGAGTTGTTACTATACAAACTGTAACAGAGTGCATAATATAAACCTGTGATTTGAATGACAGTTGAACTACTATCTGTTAAGGAAAATGAACAAACGCCTTCTGATCGATCAGATTTGAGAATTCAGCAGGTGTTCGTGCGTTGCTCACCTTGATGAAAACGCGGGTGGGGAGGAAACGGCGCAGCAGCTGGTTGGAGATGTTGGGGAAGCGTAGCAGGTTGATGTTCAGCACAGGAAGGTTCTGATAACCGGCCATCAGAGGGTAGAAATTGTACACCATTTCCTGCTCTGCACCCGGCAAAATCCTCATCCGCAGCTACACACACACACACACACACACACACACACACACACACAGAGAGAGAGAGAGAGCTCGATTACATTTACCCTGTTATCAGGTTAGTGAGGTTAGTCCCAGGGGGTATTTAACATCCAGTAAAATGTCAGACAGAATGTCGAATAACTGAATGCGTTTGTGGCACTTGATTGATATCCCTTTGCGTGAAGATTGACCAGCCTGCTACATGAGAATCAGGATTGTTCAGCACATGTATTGAATCTCCCCGGTTACGGAGCACACAGACATTGCTAGGTTCATTTATGCTCTCTAATAGCATTCGCACGCTCTGTTATTCTGGGAAACTGTTCAAACCTGAATGCAGAGTTTTGAGGAAGTGACAAGATTAGCTGTGCCTACTCTGTACTTATAAAGCTCATGTAGATGTTGCAATTATTCATCCTCTGCACTAAATATCAGAAGAACGGAAGCACAGATTTACATTCCTTGAGATTTTTAAAAAAGGACTCCAGGACTGGCACCGAAATGCACTATAATGGTCAAAAGTATGTGGACACCAGATCATCACTCCCATACGTGGTTCTTCCCCAAACCTGCCACAATGTCGGAAGCACACAACTGTATGGGAGGTCTTTGTATGCTGTAGCGTTACAATTTCCCTTCACTGGAACTAAGAGGCTCAAACCTGTTCCACACAAAATCGAGCACACAAGGCGAGTTACATGAAGACATGGTTTGCCAAAGCTGAAGAACTTAAGTGGCAGTACAGAGCCCTGACCTGAACCGGAACGCCGATTGCACCTCAGACCTCTTCACCTGCCTGATCTCACTAATGTGCTTGTAACCGAATGAGCACAAAATCCCTAAAGCCATGCTCCAAACTCTTGTAGAACACCTTCCCAGTAGAGTGGTGGGTTAACTCTTAAACTGGGATGTTCAAAAAGTACATATGCCTGTGATGATCAGGTGTCCACAAACATCTGGCCATACATAGTGTACCTAATAAGTTAAGTGAAATCAGGCAGAATGAAACTCACTTTACAGTTTAGACAGGATTCTGATGGAGTGTTAATAACTAGGCTTGAATGAGAATCTCTCTGAAAGTGCACGTGTCCGCTTTTGACACTTTTCAGTTACTGACCTGTTTGAGTCCGGAGAACATGAAGGCGTCGCTGGGCTCCACGGACAGATCCACGTCCTGCACCAGCCCGGTCCGGTTCTCGATGTGGTAGCGCACAGGTAGAGACTCACGCACACGACCAAACGAGGGGAGGTCTGGACCCACAAACGACACGAGAAAGAATCGGACGCAGCACATACTGTACAACATCGAACACACTCCACCGTCACGCTGAACAAAGTCTCACGAAGCGCAAAAGACTCTAACACTAAACTAACAACGAATGAAACACAGTGGGGACCAGTTGTATGCTATTAATAATAATAATAATAATAATAATAATAATATTCACAGTCACCCCTAGAATTATTGGCACCCTAATATTTAATATAACAGAATATTCCATAATTTTTTTTAGCATATTTAACGTTTATTAATATACTACAGTTGACTTACCAGCATGCACATACAGAGGAATAGTCTCTACGATGACGTGAGGCAGGATCATACTTGTTTTGACAACTGGTGTCTCGGCACACGCAGATTTCCTAATAAATGACGATATATATATCGTGTCAATCGTGTTTTAGCTGTTTGCCGATGTAGGTGATGGAAATTACAGAAAATTATGTGGGAAAACATCAAACTGTGTAAAATCACTGACCAAATTTAATTCGGCTAATATGCAGTACATTGCTGTATGACTTTTAACACCGTTTTTTAAAAATTGCCAATCAGTATGGTGTCATACTGCAACTGTGTTCACTTTGAGCTGATTCTTCTTATTATTACAGAAATTTCACACCTCTTCCAAGAGATGAGGTAGTGTCCTGCTGCCACGGTGCTGGTGCCGTTCTGAACAGGAGGACATCTGAGACTGAAGCACTCGCTTGCACACTCGCCCGTCTGCAGCACCACTGCAAACACACACACACACACAAGATTACCCAGAAATGGCCACAATTACACAGTGTATTGACCTGTACAGATCAAACGATTTAGTGCCGTTTTCTCACCTCCCTCCACCTGGCTCTGGGGCTCATCGACGGCGGCCATGTTGGAAGCCAGCTGAAGATCACTGCTAACTAAACACACAGGCCAGGGTGATGCGCTCAAAATGTCTGTCGCCAGCAGGAAGGGCACGTCCGCATACACTCTCTCCAGGTGCTCAAACTGACACACAGAGCACACCACATATATAATATATATATATGTGTGTATAATTATATATATATATATATATATATATATATATATATATATATATATATATATATATGTGTGTGTGTATAATTATATATATATATATATATATATATATATATATATATGTGTGTGTGTGTATAATTATATATATATATATATATATACACACACACACACACACACACACACACACACACACACACACATATATATACACACACACACACCTTTTTCAGAAAAAGGACTATAAACATTTAATAAAGATTTCATATACATTTACAAAACGTTACATGTCTATACATAAGAAGTACATTTGGATATTATATTTCGAAAAGCTCACCTTGGTGGACATGAACTTGAAAGCCACGTCAAATGGAACGACTGTGTCTATGGTCACGGTTTCGTCCTAAATAAGAAATCGAATTCAATTCGATTAGGGTTGAAAATATAATAAATGAAACCCTGGTTAAAACCGTGCACTTTGGTCGGACTGGGCTCGGAGCTCACCTTGTGACACCTGCATGTGATGTCTTTACCCTCCACCGTGGTGCTCATTGCATAAGACACATGAAACAGGAAGATTCTGGACCCAGTGCTCACACAGCGAATATACAGCTTCTTCTCAATCTGGCAACCAGAAAGTAACACACACGCTATGCTTCACTTTCTGCAAAATGTTCAGGTGAACCTCAATTAAAGACTTAAAGGGGAAAAAAAGCTACTATTTCAATACTGTTGTACCTGACATAATAACACAAGCATGAAGCGCGTGCGTGCGTGCGTGTGTTGGTTTTACCTTCTGCCCTGGCTGCAGCTCTCCGATAGAAATATCAGTGAGCAAAGCAGGATGCGCTTCATCACACACCTCTGCGCTATTCAGTGTAACGTAGGTCATTTGTGTGAGATTTGCATCCTGACCTATAACACAGATACTCATCAACCTATAATGCACTACAATATACACATCTAACTAAATATCACATGGTGGATACGTGCAGCTGTGTGTGTGTGTGTGTGTGTGTGTGTACCTGGTTTGAGGCCGGCAGTGAGACTGACGTCTTTGGCCACCGTGGTTTCCTCTGATTGGATGGTGACGGTCATGCAGTACATCTCATTGGTCAGGGCTGGGGGATCGTGATGCAGCTGTACAGAGATTCGGGGCACTCGGGATATGACCCTTCATGGAAAATACACACACATACACACTTATAAACACACAGTGTCCTCCACTAATATTGACACTCTTGGTAAATATGAGCCTTTTGATCTTTTTGTTCATGTTTATATATATTTAACAAAGTTTTTTATATATATATATATAGGTGTGCAACAATTATTGGCACCCTTTTAGTCAATACTTTGTGCTACCTCTCTTTGCCAAGATAACAGCTCTGAGTCTTCTCCTATAATGCCTGATGAGGTTGGAGAATACATGACAAGGGATCTGTTGAGACCGTTCCTCCATACAGAATCTCTCCAGATCCTTCACATTTCGAGGTCCACGCTGGTGGACTCTCCTCTTCAGTTCACCCCACAGGTTTTCTATGGGGTTCAGGTCAGGGGACTGGGATGGTCATGGCAGAACCTTGATTTTGTGGTCAGTAAACCATTTTTGTGTTGATTTTGATGTATGTTTTGGATCATTGTCCTGCTGGAAGATCCAACCACGGCCCATTTTAAGCTTTCTGGCAGAGACAGTCAGGTTTTCATTTAATATCTGTTGATATTTGATAAAGTCCATGATGCCATGTATCCTAACAAAATGTCCAGGTCCTCTGGCAGGAAAAACAGCTCCAAAACATTAAAGATCCACCACCATATTTAACCGTGGGCATGAGGTACTTTTCCATATGGCTACCTCTCTGTGTGTGCCAAAACCACCTCTGGTGTTTATTACCAAAAAGCTCTATTTTGGTTTCATCTGACCATAGAACCTGATCCCATTTGAAGTTCCAGTAGTGTCTGGCAAACTGAAGACGCTTGAGATTGTTTTTGGATGAGAGTAGAGGCTTTTTTCTTGAAACCCTTCCAAACAACCTGTGGTGATGTAGGTGACTTCAGATTGAATGACAAAGGTAATTTGGCCTGTGTGTTACTTCATATTTATAACCCTGTGAAACAGGAAGTCATGGTTGAACAATTTCCGGTTCCTAGTCACCCAGGTGTACTAAAAAAAAATCTAAAATATAAATGGCAATATACTTCAAATTTATTTTGCTCATATGAATTCATAGGCATGCCAATAATTGTTGCACACATATTTAACAAAGTTTTTTTTTTATATAAACCTTGTTGTGTTTGCAATTGTTTGATATCCATGAGAGAAGAGTATTTGTGATTTTTTTTTTTTAAAAACAAAAGATCAAAAGGTTAAACAATAAAGACAATTTTTCCCAACCTTCTTTGCTCATATTTACCAAGGGTGCCAATATTAGTGGAGGGCAATGTGTCACATTCACACCGAATGTCAATATGAAGTGTGCAATTTTGACTAACTGATCAGTTTAGCATCTGCAAAGATCACAAAACCTTCGCTATGGAATTATTGTAAGACATTATTATGACACCAATAAATTTTGACTTGTCATATCGATGTTACATTTTCAATGTCACAACAACCCACATGAGCACTTGTGATATACGCCAAGGTAGCTGTATAATCGACTCTGCATCCACAGAAACATGATACAACAAAGTGGCTAGGAATCATTTCTTTTTCAATGAAACAATGACGAGGTGTTGCCTAGGCGCTACCATGGCAACCAGCAGCAAATCCTAGTCATCATTGCCTTCTGGAAGTAATGTGTATAAATTTAGGAACCAAACATCTATAGAATCCAATGTTTAAAAAGAGACAAGATGAGTAAATTCTCAGGTAAGAAACCATGTCCCATCTAGCAGAAGGGCTTTCTGCTGTTTTCAAAAGTTTAATTGTGTGTGTGTGTGTGTGTGTGTGTGTGTGTGTGTGTGTGTGTGTATTAAGTGTTGGAAAGGCACCATGTCTGTGTATTATTATTAGTGATTAACCTACATAGTGTTAGCTTGGATGGAAATTGCATCCCAGTCAACCTGCTGTTCTGGGATTCGGGTTCTCCTCTTAAAAGTGCGGGACGCCTGCAAAGCTTCTTGGGTAGATGCAGCGTCACCGCCTCCCCCCCTCCAGTTCAGATACACACAGCGGCCACTCTCGCTGCCCAGCATCAGGTCCACATGCGTGATCTGAAGCAGATCAGAGAGAGAATCCCAGAGGAGTACAGAGGAGCCATTAAAACATTTAAACACTTCATTTACTTTTAAAGTACAAACTCTAATCGTGTACCTCGATCTTTCTTCCAACGTCCTCCGTCTTAGCCACAAATTTGAAGCAGTACTTGCGGGCTTTGCCGGGAACGAGACACATGTTCTGCTGCGAGGACGTTTCTAAGATGTCCTTTCCTTTGCATGCCTCTTCCACCAGGCAGAACTGGTTATACTCCTGAAAATAATAGTGGCAATAGCAATAACTGGAAATATATATTATATATATATTATACACACATATACACACATACATACATACACATATACATATATATATATACATATATATATATATATATATATATATATATATATATATACATACATACATACATACATACATACATACATACATATATACATACACACACACACACACACACACATACACAGTATCTCACAAAAGTGAGTACTCCCATCACATTTTTGTAAATATTTGATTATATCTTTTCATGTGACAACACTGAAGAAATGACACTTTGCTACAATGTAAAGTAGTGAGTGTACAGCTTGTGTAACAGTGTAAATTTGCTGTCCCCTCAAAATAACTCAACACACAGCCATTAATGTCTAAACCACTGGCAACAAAAGTGAGTACACCCCTAAGTGAAAATGTCCAAATTGGGCCCAGTTAGCCATTTTCCCTCCCCGGTGTCATGTGAGTTGTTAGTGTTACAAGGTCTCAGGTGTGAATGGGGAGCAGGTGTGTTAAATTTGGTGTCATCGCTCTCACACTCCCTCATACTGGTCACTGGAAGTTCAACATGGCACCTCATGGCAAAGAACTCTCTGAGGATCTGAAAAAAAGAACTGTTGCTCTACATAAAGATGGCCTAGGCTATAAGAAGATTGCCGAGACCCTGACACTGAGCTGCAGCACGGTGGCCAAGACCGTACAGCGGTTTAACAGGACAGGTTCCACTCAGAACAGGCCTCGCCATGGTCGACCAAAGAAGTTGAGTGCACGTGCTCAGCGTCATATCCAGAGGTTGTCTTTGGGAAATAGACGTATGAGTGCTGCCAGCATTGCTGCAGAGGGCAGACTAAGGACATGGATTACTGGAACCATGTCCTGTGGTCTGATGAGAACAAGATAAACTTATTTGGTTCAGATGGTGTCAAGCATGTGTGGCGGCAACCAGGTGAGGAGCACAAAGACAAGTGTGTCTTGCCTACAGTCAAGCATGGTGGTGGGAGTGTCATGGTCTGGGGCTGCATGAGTGCTGCCAGCACTGGGGAGCTACAGTTCATTGAGGGAACCATGAATGCCAACATGTACTGTGACAGACTGAAGCAGAGCATGATCCCCTCCCTTCGGAGACTGGGCCTCATGGCAGTATTCCAGCATGGTAACGACCCCAAACACACCTCC
Organism: Ictalurus furcatus; assembly: GCF_023375685.1. Taxonomy (NCBI): domain Eukaryota; kingdom Metazoa; phylum Chordata; class Actinopteri; order Siluriformes; family Ictaluridae; genus Ictalurus; species Ictalurus furcatus. The sequence goes on along the minus strand of NC_071268.1, from coordinate 7,901,297 downwards.
AAGACGACCACTGCCTTGCTAAAGAAGCTGAGGGTGAAGGTAATGGACTGGCCAAGCATGTCTCCAAACCTAAACCCTATTGAGCATCTGTGGGGCATCCTCAAATGGAAGGTGGAGGAGCACAAGGTCTCTAACATCCACCAGCTCCGTGATGTCGTCATGGAGGAGTGGAAGAGGACTCCAGTGGCAACCTGTGAAGCTCTGGTGAACTCCATGCCCAAGAGGGTTAAGGCAGTGCTGGAAAATAATGGTGGCCACACAAAATATTGACACTTTGGGCCCAATTTGGACATTTTCACTTAGGGGTGTACTCACTTTTGTTGCCAGCGGTTTAGACATTAATGGCTGTGTGTTGAGTTATTTTGAGGGGACAGCAAATTTACACTGTTACACAAGCTGTACACTCACTACGTTACATTGTAGCAAAGTGTCATTTCTTCAGCGTTGTCACATTAAAAGATATAATCAAATATTTACAAAAATGTGAGGGGTGTACTCACTTTTGTGAGATACTGTATGTATGTGTATATATATATATATATATATACACACACAGAGAGAGAGAGAGAGAGAGAGGTACTGAGAAGAGTGTGTGCACATACCTGGTTGCTAAGGCTGACACACAGCTTGGCGAAACGGACAGGATGGGGACAGTCGGCTCTCAAGTACACATGTAGCTGGACAGGCTCGTCAACGTGAAAGCTTGGAGACAGGAACTTGGCCTTGCATTGGACTGAGACAGATGTATGAAGCACATCATCACTTGAATATCCTGTGACCTGCTCCTTATAAATGCAGTAAGATAGATATATATTCTTCAGGCTCATGTTGCTAAATCGTAAGGGATGCTTATAGCCTCCAGTTTAGCGTCATGCAAACTGCATGTCTATATAATCAGATTTACCTCAAGCCTGAATTGCTTATACTCAGATTTCAGATAAAGTTTCTAATTCAGCACCAAACTCATTTAAACCTGCAGATACTCAGTACTGATAATCTGTGGTCTCCAGCGAATGAGGCCTCAGTCTCCTCTGCCATAAAGCATACATCCAAAGTCTGCTTATTTGCTGCAATAACAATTTCACTATTCACAAGTTTCAACATTCACATACCGGCCAATTTTTTTTATTTATTATTATTATTTATTTTTTTTACAACCTTTACATATTCAAAGGCCCATGGTCTACCATTATCTTAGGTCTAAGGTTAGTGTAACTTTGAATAGAAGACCCTTGTATTGCTTCATTGGTCTATTTTTTTTTTGTATATATTATTATTACTCCTAGACAATTTTAAGAATAGTCTCAGTTTTCTAGTGGAACGTAAAAATCTGTCTTAAAAGTATTACATTAAGATGGAATAGTTTCCAGCAGGTGCTTATTGGGGTTTTACTGTGCAAGTAGTGCACTACACAGTTCTACAGTGTTATACCCTATGTAGTGATCATACGGTATTTAGAGCCATATTCAGAATCTGTGACTTAAGTTCAAAACACCAGGCACATACTAGTCACTCTCTGTGTGTGATAAACGGCGTATCAGTACTTACTGAAGGGCACATAGTCCTGCACCTCGACGGTGAACTCGTTATTGCTGGACAGCGAGACGCGGTCACTCCACAGCGCCTGAGCTGCTTTTACGGAGCCTGGATCACACTCCGGCTCTGGCTCAGGAACCTCGTTCTGATTAGAAACAAACACTGAGCGTTTACACAATAAACAGGCCTCCGCGTCGGCTTTCTATGGCATTTTATTTTTATTAAGACACGATCCCTCTGCTTTAATCTGAAAAGTCTAGTAGAAGAAGAGCCTTAGCTGGAGAAAACAAACTGATGCTACTGATTTCTGGTGCAGATAAGTCATCGATAAATCTGTAACGTTCCTGGTAGTCTTGTGACCTCGATGCACAGAACAATATATGAATAAATAAATGAGAGTTTGAACACCACCAGAATGTCTTCCCATTTGAGGTAAAGTGGGTGGAGCAAACATTGCGCAAGCTTAATTTTGACCAATCACAAGCCAAAAGTCACTTGTCCTTCCATTCATGTCTGAATGGTATTTTCAAGTCTGAGCACGTCTGTAAGTGGAAGTTAATCAAGCGATCTTAGCTTGGACTGAGGAATGTCGATCTAGGGTGGCTCATTAGAATATTAGACCACACCCACCCAGTTTTTTTTTTCCCTCCATTCAAACGTTGCTGGATGTTACACTTTAATCCTTAAATACTTCACCAACTGACTTTAAATAAGCTGCAGTACAGCATGTAGCATTCTGAAACGAGAAGCCCTACTGTATTTATTTACGTTACGTGTACATATTTTGCTCCATAATTACACCGGGATTCGCTCACCATAAGCACTCGGATCAAGTTCTTCTCAATCCTGGACTTTTGATCTTCACGCAGAGTAGAAGCTGGGCATGCACACAAAGGCAGTGTTTTATTACATATACACACTACACACTCTGTGTCTCTCTCTCTCTCTCTCTCTCTCTCTCTCTCTCTCTCTCTCTCTCACACACACACACACACACACACACAAGTACTGCATGAACTGGACTTAATGAGTGTAGGAAGGGAGAGATGGTGACTGAGGAGTAAGGTACCTCTGCCCACAAGCTCCATTGAGTAGGTGATGTAGTCTTTAATATGGCCCATTAGGTACGAGCACTTTAGGGCTGTGCACAAGATCGAGGTGAGCAGAGTCCACCAGCGTTCAGTCCGATAGTCACACATCACGTAGTCCAGCAGTCTGTAGGAAACACACACACCAAATTCAGACCCCACTCCTACAGCTGCCTCAGACTGCACAAACATAAAAATGGTAATACTTTCAGAACAGTGACTCACTTTAAAGCTTTAGTGTAATCCTTGGCATTGTAATACTCCTCACCCATCTGGACCACTGCAAACACACACATGAATATGATCACATCGAAAATGCAGCATTAAATCAACGTTTATTGTTCGATTCCCAGCAGCACCTAATTAACGGTGTGTTAGCTAGACCTCTCCTTTGTTTGCACTAAAGCCTCTTTCCCACATGGGGAGGGGGTTCTGTGTGGAAAATAAACCAGATTAGAAATCCTAATAAATTTGTATGCTGAATTGGCTGAAGTGTTTTATTTCACTGCAATTCGATCCCTCACCAAACCTGGTCTTTGTCTCTCTCATGAAGTTAATAAGACAGAAAAAAAGTGAGCTTGTTAATGAGAAACCGTAGAGCTGTCCATCCTGAAGACTTCCCCATTCCCAAAAAACAAAACAAAAAATAAGTTAAATAAAAGCTTTACCTCTGCCAGAGCCTAGAGACGCCTACAAATGAAAATAACCTCCTTACAGAAAACCGATCAGTACTATTACATCTGAAACTACTGTCAGATCTGCCGAGATTTTATATATATATATATATATATATATATATATATATATATATATATATATATATATATATATATATATAAAAACGAATACACCTTCTGACCAATTTGATTCGAGAATTCAATGTGTGTACGTTATAAAATCTGAGCGCCCAGCTTCCCTCTACGAAGAAAAACGAGAAGAGTCTGAAAAAGATGAGGATGTGCTGAGGATGAAATTTTGCGCTAGATAAAGGGTCGAATCCAGGATGCAGTAAGCAGCGACGTGTTTAAAATGTAAATTCCCTCAAATCCACATCCTGTGTCATTCCCATAGCAAGCGCTGATGTGTACAACTCGGTAGATTAGCATTTAAAGTGTGAATGTAAATGAAGACGTTTATGACATGAAGGGTTCTGTGTGGTCAAACGGATGTGGAGGAGGTGGTGCGGTCAGAAACACCGCTGGCTGCACACTCACTCAGATGGCTCTTCATGCGAGGACACTTGTACTTCTTAAATTGTGCAACGGCGTTACTGAGCAATGCGATGATCAGCTCCTGCGGGAAAAAACAACGAACACAACCACAACAATGCTGAATAACCGTTCAGTACTAATCAACAGCCTAAAATGTGACACGTTCTCTTGTAGTTATTCGTAGAAGAAAAACGCAGGAAGTACAATATTAATCAGATTTAAACAAGGTCCTAAGAAAATGCTTGATTTACTTACTAAGGGCATTTTTATTATTATTATTATTATTTTAAAACTGGACTCGAGGACAGCTTGGTCTGTTCGGGTGTGAAAGTTGTTTTTGAACCTGGGTGTGGATCAGAAAACTGATCTCTGGTTAAATAAACAGAAAATTTCACCAGAGCAAGGTTTATTCATTTTTTTTTTTTTTTTTTAAACACACAAGCCTTCCTTTCATTATTCCACTGAAATGATGTAAGCGTCCGGCATACAAGCCATGCTGTACGTCGTTACAGAACAATTGCGCGATTAGTGGAAGAAATTCGAGAACAAAATTCGTCATGTGAAAACAAGTCAGTGACGATGAGACACGAGAACAGAATGGAACGGATCACACGTGGAAAAATGCCCCTGAATCTTTGAAAAGTTTAAAAGGTGATAAACGGGAACATTTAAAAGAGACTGACCGAATGGGGCACCTCACTCTCCTTCAGCTGGAGAGCGAGAATACCCTGTTTTTCCTTCTCGGCATCAGGTGGATCAATACCTGCAAAAAACAAAACAAAACAAACAAAAAAAAAAGACATCATACCGGATGGAATACTGAGTACCTGAACATACGGACGTGGTGCAAAAGTGCAACGTCAACAATGGAGATTTCGGTACTAGATTTAAAAGCCTCTACGTATCTTAATGCGAGTGTTAATGTTCAATTAGTAAGGAGAATGCTAAACATTCATGATTTATACTTGCTGTTAACTGTGTGTACGTGTACACAAGATGGCCGCCGCATGTATCCTATGCTCATTTGGCTTCCTGCTTGTGCACGTCCCCGGAAATGACTACGACTAAACGTGTGGTGCCACACCAACGTAAATAGTGGCGAGAGTACAGAAACCAAACAAACAAACGAACGTTGAGTCTCAAATTACACACTTATACACTATTCAAGACCAGAGGTTCTCAACCTTTTGTAACTAAAGCCCACCCAAGCCCCCCCTATCATGTGGCGCCCCCCCCTTTCATGTGGCACCCCCCCTATCATGTGGCACCCCCACATTTAGAGGAGAGCAGGTATAATGATTATCTATTCTATATCAAATCTATCGATATATCTATAATTTGTTTTTGATAGATAGATTTTTTTTCTGCTTTTGTACTTTTTAATTACTTTTTTAAATTACTTTTCATAACTTTTAGAAAACTATACAACGGACAGATATGGAACATGAATGATCAAAAATGTTCCTGAACACTATAACTACTTTGAGAACTAGGTTGTAATATCGTGGACTATTTTACATGTAAAACATGTTGCATTCCACTCGTCTTGTGTTTTAAAGACATTCGCATGTGAATGCTGTAAATTGGGACGATGGGCACGTCTCGTCATCCATGACGCTGTTAAATCTCCGGCTCTCGGCCCCTCAGTGAACAGAGCAGACGCAGAGAGAGGTGTGAGTGCAGCGGGAAAGGAAGACCTCGCACGTCCAGGACAGTACTGGTGATATTTGGAAAGTCGCTAAGGTTTGTCCAAAAAGTCGCTAGATTTGTCGCTAGGCGCTTTTTTGTTTTTGCAAAATAAAGTCGTTAAAGGGGTCTGAAAAGTGGCTACACTGGTCTGTACTAACACCTAGATAAAAGACAGGCTAAGCTCCGCCTCTCCCCAGCAAAGAGAAAATACAGAGGTAGAGGAAATGCGGGGTTTATCATTTATTCACATTCTATTCTATATGAAAAGCAATAAAATACACAGAGTACCCAAATGATGCCGTCTGTTTTTTTTTTCTTGAAAACAATTTGTGCCCCCCCCTCCCCCCCCCTTCTGATCTCTCCCCTCTGGTTGAGAACCACTGCTCTAGACCATAGAGTATTAACACGAACAGTTTTCCTAGAACAGTGAGCATTTACATTCGAAAAACCTCTTAAACCTACTGAAAGCTTTGTTTTAGTTTCCCAGTCTTCTGGAGTTTCTAGATTAGTAAATACTTTTAAATGTCAGCGCTTTCGATTTGAGACGCAGCCCAACGACAACAAGAGAAATCGAGTTCGTCAGCGTGTTTTACATCGCTGTGCGTGAAATCACTAAACGTTGCCGTTTGACTTGGAAACCATAGGACTGGGAAGGTTTAGCTCGTACATGCCACCTAGTGGTCGCCGCATTTAATCCTCCAGATGTACATAAAGATTCTGTACACAAGTGAGTACGTGAACAATGCCACATATGTAGCACCTCAGCAAAACAGCAAGGTATATCTGCGGCTTAACGTGGTGTGTATGCTCACTCTGATGGCCTTGTCTCCATAGTCTCTGTCCATAAAAATCCAGAGCTCCAGCGTTCGTCTCCAAAGGGTCCGGTGTGGGAAAGCTCATGCTGGGCTACAGAAAGGATCCAAACACACATCGAAGAACATTACTACAATGTCTATAAATAGCACTAAATTCTTCACAATTACACGCTTGACAAATGCACTAACAAACAGAGCCAGTATCCAAAAAAGCTAACAATTTGTCTTTATATTAGGCATGTATACAAGTGATCATGTAAACCGTATCTTAAACTGGATTACAGCCATGGATTTTATCCCAAGCATTTATCTCAGCGCATGTGTATACACCCTTTGATTTTAAGCATCAGCACACACAAACCAAAACCTTACCTCTGTCTTTGAGACGATTATTCGCTGCAGGATGCATTATGTGAAGAGTGCAACTAGACACTCTAGAAAGTATCTGAAGCTACTTGATAGTTGAATTATTAGCAGCTAGTAATATTGTGACAGCTCTGCTTCTAAACAACTAAACACAAAAACTAAATTAACATGGTGGATTAAAACTAGAAATAAATAATGCTACGTTTATGACTAGGAGTGGGCAGTATCACAAAAAAAACCCCCACATCATTATATTTGAAGACATTTATACAATACACACTTTATGGAAAAACTATTAGCAAAAAATCATCAAAATCATAGTTTGCAACCTATTCTAAAACAAATATATATATATATATATATATACACACACACACACAAAAAAATTGTGATACCAGAAATATCTCAGCCAACTAAGATATTAATAATTTTCTTATTTTAAAAGGTGCCAATGTTTTCATTCCCAAAATCAGAAATTTTGCACTAATCTGATTATTTTGGACATCTACTATACAGTGGTGCTTGAACGTTTGTGAACCCTTCAGAATTTTATCTCTATAAATATGACCTAAACCATCATCAGATTTTCACACAAGTCCTAAAAGTAGACAAAGAGAACCCGATTAAACAAATCTGACATAAATATTATACTTGATCATTTAATTACTGAGGAAAATGATCCAATATTACATATCTGTGAGTGGCAAAAGTATGTGAACCTCTAGGATTAGCAGTTACTTTGAAGGTGAAATTAGAGTCAGGTGTTTATTCATTCAATGGGATGACGATCAGGTGTGAGTGAGTGAACGCTGGGTTTTATTTAAAAAACAGGGATCTATCGAAGTCTGATCTTCACAACACATGTTTGTGGAAGTGTATCATGGTACAAACAAAGGAGATTTCTGAGGACCTCAGAGAAAGAGTTGTTGAAGCTCATCCGGCTGGAAAAGGTTACAAAACCATCTCTAAAGAGTTTGGACTCCACCAATCCACAGTCAGACAGATTGTGTACAAATGGAGGAAATTCAAGACCATTGTTACCCTCCCCAGGAGTGGTCGACCAGCAACGATCACTCCAAGAGGAAGATGTTTAATAGTCCTTGAGGTCATAGAGGAACCCAAGGTAACTGCAAGCAACTAAAGCTCTCTCTCACATTGGCGAACGTTAATGTTCATGAGTCCACACTCAGGAGAACACGGAACAACAATGGTGTGCATGGCAGGACTGCAAGGAGAAAGCCACCAACATCCCAGAGTTGTTCTGTACTGAGGAACGGGCTAAAATTCCTCCAAGCCGATGTGCAGGACTGATCAACGGTTACCGCAAACATTTAGTTGCAGTTATTGCTGCACATCAGATACTGAAAGCAAAAGGTTCACATACTTTTGCCACTCACAGATGACCAAGTATAATACTTATGTCTGATTTGGGTTCTCTTTGTCTACTTTCAGGGCTTGTGTGAAAATCTGATGAGGTTTTAGGTCATATTTATGCAGAAATAATAGAACATACACACACACACACACACACACACACACACACACACACACACACACACACACACACGGGTTCACAAATGTTCAAGCACCACTGTTTATCCAATTAAAAATAAAAAGGTCTTTCAGGGGAAGCTTTAATCTCAAGAGATCAGGTGTGATTGTTTTGAAGCCCATCAATTTCTTGCTCGACTGAGAAGTAACTGAAGAACGAGAACGCTGTGTCACAGTGAGCTAGCTGACTTAGGAAGGAAAGTGAGTGTTTGATAAATGACAAAGGGAGTGAGAGAGAGTGATACAGAGTGGGAACTGTGCGTGCGTAGCACTACCTCATGACTGCAGAGCTGGGTGGCTTGCTGCTTGCGCTCCTGGGCGTAACATGCAGCCTGCTGGTAGTAAAAGCCAGGGTTCTGTGTCTGTATCGCCGTGAGGCCCAGTTTAATCGCCTCGTCGAACAGATCACCGAATGACTGGAACCTGCAGAGCGAGAGAGAGAGAGAGACCCACACACAAACACATAGAGAGAGAGACAAACAAACACAAGAAAAGAGAGAGAGAGACAGAGAGAGAGAGATACACACAGAGAGAGAGAGAGAGAGATGCACACAGAGAGAGAGAGATGCACACAGAGAGAGAGAGAGAGAGAGAGAGAGAGGCACACACAGAGAGAGAGGGAGAGAGAGACAGAGATACACACACAGAAAGAGAGAGACACACACACACACACACACACACACACACACACACACACAGAGAGAGAGACAGAGAGAGAGAGATACACACACACACAGAGAGAGAGATACACAGAGAGAGAGAGAGAGGCACACACAGAGAGAGAGGGAGAGAGAGACAGATGCACACACAGAAAGAGAGAGAGACACACACACAGAGAGAGAGAGAGAGAGAGACAGAGAGAGAGGGTGGGAAGGAAAATATGACCAATATGCGCATTTTGTTCAGAAGCGAACAATGAAACATCTTCAGTAAGTCATAATATTTTTATAATCTCCATTACAAGCAAAATATACATAATCACAGCTATTATGTACATTAGTATATACATTATATACAAACTTCTGGGATTATATCGTTTGTTAACTATAGATTTATATTTTTATATATATATATATATATATATATATATATATATCTCAGTTAGTTATAAGCTGTTGTTATGGCTGCTAAAACCGTTCAGAAATACAGAAACCATTCAGAAACACTGTCTCCTACTGCTTAGACATCCAGGCGGAGTGTTCGAAGGCCAGCTCAGCGCTCCCGATCTTCTTCTTGCACAAGTCGATGTGTTTCCTGAACTGAGCGATGGCATCCAGGGGGGTGTTGTGCTGAAAACACAGCCTGCAGATCTGAAGTGAGACGAGGCAGAGGGACAGAGGTGAGACCGACACTGGTTTCACTACGGTGTGAGGGTTTTTTTAAACAGGAAATGTGGCCAGTTCATGCGTGGCTTGTGGGCAGTACTGACGCACAGACGCCCTGTATGAGGTTTATATGCACTACCTGTCAAAATGGTGGAGACACTTGAGGTGAAATGTTTCTCACGATCTTAAAAACCCTTTTGATCTGAAGGTGTGTGATTAAATGTTTACAAAAGTAACGTTTCCTTTACAAAATAATATTTTTTTATAAAAAAAAATTAATGTAAATGGTTAGTATTTTGTTTTCTGGGAGACATGTAACTATCTTATTTAGCGTCTGAAGGGCAGTACTAAATGGAGGGATGAAAGATCTTTAAACACAATAATTTACACCAATCAACCTGTTCAAAAGTTTACACCCCCCGGCTCTTAATGCATCGTGTTGCCTTCTTGAGCATCAGTGAATGTTTGCACCTTTTGTAATAGTCGTGTACGAGTCCCTCAGTTGTCCTGAGTGTGAAAAGATGGATCTCAACATCATATAGAGACTGCTGGAAAGGGCTCAAATATGCAGAAGATGCTGTAAAAGTAATGAATGTGCAGGACCTGGAGGATTTTTCTGAAGAACAGTGGGCAGTTTAACTGCTCAGGACAAACAAGGGACTCATGAACAACTCTCAACATAAGAACGGTCGTTGATCATCCAGGTAACGACACACAGTATTAATAATCAAGCGTATGTAAACTTTTGAACTGGGTAATTTTTATAAACTCAGCTATTATCTTGTGGACTATACGTAAACATCTGATATGTGAAAAAGCTTATTCAGGACAAAACTAAATAAAAAAAAAAAAACAACAAAAAAAACACAACATGGGATTTTTATGATCCGTCTTATTTTGTTAACACTATTAAGATTTAGCAGATTCTGCAAGGGGTATGCAAACTTTTGGGCACAACTATATATTTATATATTTTTTCTTTCTTTCCTTTTTAATGTCATGCCAGCTTCTATAGCTATATTCATGGCGAGAGCCAGTTTAGTTATTCAAGAGTAAAACTAAAAAAAAGGTGTTGAAGATGAATTATTCCTAAAAACCTTAAAGCTAAGTTTGGATTTACATTGTTAAAAACCTTTTCAAGAGTGTCAACAGAATAATACAGGTTCCTCAAGTGTGTAGAAGCGTTACAGTCCATTAAGACTGTATGTTATGTTTGTACGAGGTTTATAAAGTAGACAATCAAGATAATCAAGACAGTTATTGTTAATGAATGACTATAGTAATTACGGCTTCATATTTAACCGTCCTTAGTGTTCCAAAAAATTCTCAAAAAAGCAGAGTTGGCCGTTTTGTGTTTCTAAATTGTTGTGTTTTCTTAAAGCTGCAGTTTGTAACATTTAGTTGTTTTTACACCCGCAAAATATACTGTATTTTAGAAAAATGGTGCTTTGCAGTTTAGCAGTGCGATGTATCCGACTAGTTTCTTCATTGAAGTCCTCGGGTTACGTATTTCTGGCCCACAACCAAATCAGATCTGTTCAGCTCTGACTCTCTTTCTTCTGCAACAGCAACCCACAACACAATTCTGCAGTGGTAGTAGCGTACTTTCTGCAGACGTGGTGGAGACAGTTAGAAAGAAGGGAACTTGTCGATGTTTTTACAGCATCGTTATAGCAAGTCATGTCACAATCTACAGAGAGCACTAAAAACGGCAAACGGTTCCTTTAACATGACATCGTTTTAAAAGTTGTGGTTTTGTGTGTAGAATTTTGTACTTTTGTATCAGACTTGTTTCTTGTTAGCTTGATGGTTTAAAGGATAAATAGCTCTGAACATCTACTCTTGGCTTTAGCCTTCAGTTTCACCTGCGAGTACTGCATTACTTGTTAAAAAGGATAAACCAACATGAAGATCAGAGAGCTGTCTAGGGGAGAAAAGCAAACCAATTTGAAGCTGAGAAAAGAGAGAGATTGCACAAACATTTGGAACAGCCAGTACAACAATTTGGAATGTCCTGAAAAAGAAAGAAACCGCTGGTGTATGGAGGAACAGACACCGAATGGGTCGGAAAACAGCAGCAGCTGATGAAACCCGGTATTAAACTGGCCCTGGTGCTCAATTATGAAAGACCGCAGTATCGATAAGCTCTGATGCTATCGGTTCTGCTTACGGTATTGGAGAAATTACGAAAACATATTTCCTACTTATTATTGCGAAATAAACGTTGGCACATTTTCATCTCGCCAACCATTTCTAATTTGCGATAATATTAAGACGTCCGTCTGCATTTTCGTTATTCGCAATCCAGAAGTGAGATCTCTCGTGCGCGGAGGCTATCTGACACACGCAACAGCGCGAAAGTGCGCACAACACGCTTAATACACAGAGTGAAGATGGTGGACAGAATTAAACGTTCCAAAGTGTGATTACACTTCACTAGAGTTGATGCAGACAACGCTCACTGCCACAATTGCAACAAGATTTTTGCCTGTAAGGGCGGAAACACGAGCAATCTGTCAAAGCAGCTGTCAAAAGTGCATTATGTGCAGACGGAGAAATGCTAAGTTTTCGAACTGCCTACCTAGCTCGTCTCTGGTTCCTCGGCTACGTATGCTAGCGGCCTTCCCAAATTACATTGCCTTATAATCATCGCATAATCAAGGTCTCGAAACAACGTTCATCTCCAACGTTGTTCACGCCGTTTACAATAAATGTAAAATCGCCCTAATTGGTTTGCTTACCTTACGTTCAAACGATGTCGATTTCATTCGGGTGAAAAGACGTTACGCATTCAACGTATTTTCTACTTGTTTTTAAAATCCCAAATAAAGAATTAAATCAGTGTGTAAACATTTTGGCTATTAAATGCACATCACTTACAATTACTTTACAAATAACCTGCATATAAATCTTTAGAGTATTGTTTTCTGCAGTATATAAATCTTAAACACTAAAGAATGCCTTCACACTGGTGTATTTCAAATAATAATAAAAAAAGCAATTTAAATTCTGTTCTCAATTAGTTTCCTTTTTCATTAAAAAAAAACAAAAAAACAACCAAACAACATAAAAAAAAACAAAAAAAAAAAACAAAACACACACAACACAAAGTACCGATAAGAATATCTTTAAAGTACCGGATCGATTTGCAGTACCGGTAAGAGTAGTAATACTGTTAAAACCTTAACGATACCCATCCCTATGTGAGAGCTGTGAAGAAAAACCCAAAAACAACAGTCAGTCAGTGACATCACGCCCACCTCCACAGGGCAGAGGTGAAGGTATCACAAACCAGCGTTCAAAGGAGACTTTGACAGCAGAAATATGGTGGCCATATTGCAAGATGCAAACCACATCACAACATAAGACACCAACAATTTGGTGAAGTCAGTGAGTCACAGGCTTGATGCAGTTATTGCAAGCAAGGGATACGCAACCAAATCCTGTATTAAGTGCTATTTACCTCAAGACTGATCTGTTACTATTCTTATGCTTGCCTAGATCTAGATTTACACACCAGGAAATAAAAGCTGAAATCCTACACTCTCGTCTCATACCCATCTTTTGATTTTAAACCCGAACGTCTTTGGTGTCCAGCACAAACAAACGACTTGGCCTTGCCGTTCCAGCAGTCTCAGACGGGACTGTATGTACCGTAATTTTCAGACTATTGAGCGCACCTGAATAAAAGCCGCACCCAATAACTTTAAAAAGAAAAAAAATTTTGTACACATATAGGCCGCACTTGTCTCTAAGCCGCAGGTGTCCATGTTGTAACATGAGATATTTACACAGAAAGATTTTTTTTAACTTAATTAAATACGTACCATAAATGCTTTTTTCCCCCCGAACAGTGCCTGTAACACGGCTGGTTAAAAAAATAAAAAATACAGTTGTCTACCAGGAAAAGTCATTGATCGCCATCTTCATCTTCCTCCTGCACACTAAAACCACTAAAGTCGTCTTCTTCAGTGTCGGAATTGAACGGCCTCAGAATTACCGGTACTTCGTCACACACTTCCTCAGTCTCTCTTACGTTGTCGCTCTCAATGTCACTTACGTCTCGAGGCAAATTCGCCCTTGAGCTCGTGCTGTCCTCTTCATCACGCAGCAGTCCAGCCTTTCGAAACCCGTTGGTGATAGTAGATTTTTTGACACTGGCAGACTTGAGCAAAAGTTGCTCTTTGCATGCTATTTCCTTCTTCGACAGCCAGATCGATCGCCTTCAACTTGAAAGCTGCATCATATGCATTTCTTCGTGTGTTTTCCATGATGAGGGTGTGTGCATGAAGCGCAAAATGACTGATCTGAAGAATTTAGTGTGAGTGCGTTTGATTTAATTCGAACGGTTTCGTTGGTCCACTGTGACCTGTTCGGTAATTTCATTGGTCCGATGTGACAAGGCTAAATGTTTTGGCGGCATGAAGCTCGTTAGCCCGTAAAAATCCATAAATTAGCCGCATCACTGTTTAAGCCGCAGTGTTCAAAGCGTGTGAAAAAAGTAGCGGCTTATAGTCCGGAAATTACGGTATCTGATTGTGGTTTTATTACTCAAAATCAAACAATATTATGGAAAGTGAATGGCGGTTATGATGTTTATGAAAACACACCTTATAATTGATGAACCCAGCCAAAGTCTTGATCTCCAGCATGTTGGTCTCATGGGCTCGAAGTTCGTGGATGAGACTGTAAGCGGTTTTATAGTATCTGAGGAGGGGAGGGGAATAAACAAATACAAAGCGCATTAGCTTATTGTTCCTTGAAATGACACTTTACGGCAAAGATAAACGGAAGTAAAGCCTGGAGCGTACTTGAGAGCATTCTGAGTGTCCTGTTTGAGCTCGCTGAAGAAACCAGTTTTAAACTGGTGCCTCACAAACAGCAGCTGAAACCCGAACAGATGAAAAAATCATTAAGGACATTCTAGAAACACTAGGGTCATCTTAAACGTTTTTGTCACTGACGGAATACTGAGTTTAGTTTCAAACTTCAGCGATGTGATTACCTTTTCCACAAACACAAAGGACACGACATAAATATAAACCAATTTATAACCAATTAGATGAATTTACGTTGATTTGTTTAGCAGACGCTAAATTTATCCAAATGAAGAAATACAAGCAAAGTGATATATCAAGTGGAGAACAATATAAGTAGAGCTGTCATACAAAATTGTTGTATATATAGGGATAGGGCTAGTATATACACATATAAAACAAACCACTTATAGATACCATTCATTCAAGGCCTTTATGTTCACATACAAGACCTTGTCTGGAACAGAACTCCCTTATCTCTACACTCTCATTGAGGTTTACTTTCCCCTCCCACAACCTGCGATCAGTTAACGACCCACGCCTGGTATAGTACCTACTCGGCGAGGCACGAGGTCCCTTTCCAGAACCTTCAAACTGACTGTCCCTCAGTGGTGGAATGAACTTCCGGTCACTATCTTCAAAAAACTATGAAGACCCACCTCTTCCTTAAACACTTAACGTACCCCTAGCACTCAAATTAAAAAAAAAAAAAATCTTGTATTGAAGCACTACTTGTATTGTTCTCTGCTTGATGCATCGCTTTGCTTGCATTTCCTCATTTGTAATTCGCTTTGGACAAAAGTGTCTGCAAAATGAATAACTAAACATTAAATCTGAATGTAAAGGAGTGTTCAGCGCCCCCTAGTGCCCTGTTTGGTGGTTGTTTCTCACTAGGTGTTATTTCCGCAACCACCAGTGCATGTTTTAAATGTAATCCTACAAGAAGTGACTAAAATACGTGCAAAAAATCCAGTTCCAAAAGAAAAGCAAACAAGCGACGGCAAGCATTTTTTTTTTTTTTTACCTCCCGACCGATCAGGTCACAAAATGAGGGACAAGCAAAAAAATCAAATACAATATCATGGAGACTAGAGCACTGGTAAATAAATCTTGCTTACGAGTTACTATAAGCAAAATTATAAAACGACATGGTGAACTGAAAACAATTCACTGCAGATATTCGACATTACGATAGAACTAAAAAAATAATAACACGGATATTTTAACATGGGGCGTGTGATGTCATCATGATGCAGCTCAAAATCCCCTCGTTTTCTGCCTCTAAAGCTATACCAAAGCTACACAAAGCTATGACCGGTGTTACACCAATCTTTACTTCATCTTTAATACTGATGATAAGAAATCTAACTGATCGTGGTAATCAAATTAGGCTAGTTAGTCAGCTGATACTAGCAGAAAACGCTGCCATTAGGGTTAATGTGTGAAAGCACCCAATAACAGCATCATTCATGAATCTGGCTTTTCTACAAAACATTTAACGAGGTATTACAAAGCACTATATCACATTTCAGCTAGGAAACCTTAATATCCATTTAATATTGGACCCAAATAACACCTCACTCAGTAAGAAACCATTAAATAATAATAAGTAACAAACATAAATGCATGTAACATACAACAACCCTCTAACATTAAACAGACTGTACGTCTCAGTAGAAAGGAATTCGATTTAGAGCTGCCGGCGGCCATGACGGCTCTTATAACCTTCAGCGTTACCTGATGAGTGGTTTTATTGAGGAACTCTTTGTGAGACTTCACTCTCCGGATCTCGTTATAGTAATAGGTCTGAGCGTGCTCGTAAAATGCGTTCTCCAACCTACACGTTTGTACAAGAAATAAGAAGCAAAGACAAAATAAATAAATAAATAATCAACCTGCAAACAATACACAGTGGACACAACGTACAGACCTGCCGAACTGAAAAATATTTTCAATAATATACTGTAACATCAGCTCGATCGGAGCGTGTACGAGAATTCAAGGTGAATCGAATGCTCTGAGAGCGCGAGTCAGTTTAATGAGTCTGACCTGATGATGTAGCCCACCAGGTGATCGGTGTGAGGGAGGACAAACAGGGACTTCGCTGAGAGATCGCAGGAATTACACAGAGCCGCTGCTCTCTCCGATGCCACCACGTCCTCACCTGACAGGACACAAAAACCAACAGAAGGCTGACCATCAGCAATGTACGACACACCATATAAACGAAACTGCTTATAGATTACTTTAAATGATGACTTAAATTACGTTACGCAGATCTTTTTTTGTTCCTTCGATATTCAGTCATTCGGTACGTGTATACAGATGTGATGGATATTCAGTCATTTGGTACGTGTATACAGATGTGAAGATATACGATCCTTCGGTACGTGTATACAGATGTGATGGATATTTGATCCTTCGGTACGTGTATACAGATGTGAAGATATACTCTCCTTCGGTACGTGTATACAGATGTGATGGATATACGATCCTTCGGTACGTGTATACAGATGTGATGGCTATACGATCCTTCGGTACGTGTATACAGATGTGAAGATATACGATCCTTCGGTACGTGTATACAGATGTGATGGATATACGATCCTTCGGTACGTGTATACAGATGTGATGGATATTCGATCCTTCGGTACGTGTATACAGATGTGAAGATATACGATCCATCGGTACGTGTATACAGATGTGATGGATATTCGATCCTTCGGTACGTGTATACAGATGTGAAGATATACGATCCTTCGGTACGTGTATACAGATGTGATGGATATTCGATCCTTCGGTACGTGTATACAGATGTGATGGATATACGATCCTTCAGTACGTGTATACAGATGTGATGGATATACGATCCATCGGTACGTGTATACAGATGTGATGGATATTCAGTCATTCGGTACGTGTATACAGATGTGAAGATATACGATCCTTCGGTACGTGTATACAGATGTGATGGATATACGATCCTTCGGTACGTGTATACAGATGTGATGGATATTCAGTCATTCGGTACGTGTATACAGATGTGATGGATATTCAGTCATTCGGTACGTGTATACAGATGTGATATGCGATCTTTTCCGTATGTGTATACAGATGTGATATTCGATCTTTTTCGTATGTGTATACAGATGTGATGGATATTTGCATTATGTTAGTTTGGGTGTCTGATTTGTAGCTCTAATACATGAAACATCAATATGTAGTGGACTCTACCCATACCAGGGGGAAGAGGAGTCTTCTTCTGGATTAAAACGACGGCGACTTTAGTGTTTCTGCCCTGCAGACTTGTCCTATGTACAAAAAAACAAAAAACAGAATATATTATTATTTACATGAGACATTACAGCATGTTCTGGTAACTCCTAAATATTAAAAGGTGCAGTTTGTAATTTTTTTTTAAACATTTCAATACTGATTACATGTGATTATATGATTTTAGATGCCCTTGCCATGCAAGGCCATTTGCTGTTTTTCAGTCGTCTGCTGAAATCTTTTTGGCCCAGAAATCAGATCAATTTCCCTTTGCCAAAAAGCTCTATTTTGGTTTCATCTGACCATAGAACCCGATCCCATTTGAAGTTCCACTAGTGTCTGGCAAACTGAAGACACCCGAGTTTGTTTTTGGATGAGAGTAGAGGCTTTTTTCTTGAAACCCTTGCAAACCACTTGTGGTGATGTAGGTGACTTCGGATTGTAGTTTTGGAGACTTTCTGACCCCAAGACACAACTGACTTCTGCAATTCTCCAGCTGTGATACATGGAGATATTGTGGCCACTCAAACCGTCCCCTTCACAGTGCGTTGAGACGATATAGACACACGTCCAATTCCAGGTTGATTCATAACATTTCCAGTTGACTGTTACTTCTTAATTATTGCCCTGATGGTGGAAATGGGCATTTTCAATGCTTGTGCTATTTTCTTATGGCCATTTCCCATTTTGTGAAGCTCAACAACCTTTTTCTGCACATCACAGCTATATTCCTTGGTCTAAAGCATTGATATGAATGACTAAAGAAATTTAGCCTGTGTGTTACCTCATATTTATACCCCTGTGATTTCATGTTCCTAGTCACCCAGGTGTACAATTTATTTATTTATTTTTTTAAATATAAATGGCAATATACTTCAAATATATTTCTCTCATATGAATTCATAGGGGTCCCAATAATTGTTGCACACCTATATTTACGATTTTTTTTTTTTTTTTGGATAAACCTGTTTTGTTTGCAATTGTTTGATATCCATGAGAGCAGAGTATTTTTGTTAATTTTGTCAACTTAAAAAATTAAGACAATTTTCCACAGCCTTCTTTGCTCATATTTACCAAGGGTGCCAGTAGAGGGCACTGTGTGTATGTGTAGTATCTCTCTCTCTCTCTCTCTCTCTCTGTCTGTCTATCTATCTATCTATCTATAGTATCATAGACTCAAATATTGTGGCGTGATATGAAAATTGGGGGGTTTGTTGAGGGGACATGCAATCATCAGGCCAAAACCAAGATCCTGATACGGATCAGCCACAGCTACCTGACGATCTCTACTTTAGTGGCGCACTCTGACTGCTTCTCCTTCCACTGAGCGTCGTCCCAGTCCAGCTCGTAGAAGAGCACCACCAGTGCCGGCACAAGGTTCAGGTGCTTATTCATCCATCCTGTCTTCAGGATACCTTTAGGGATGTACCACTCATAGGAGGTTCTCTGTTGAAATACATCAGAGCATGAAGTCACCTGTACATCCACTATATACAGTAGGAATCAGTATGAGTGATTCAGTTCAGTCAATCTTTACCTTGGTTCTGCACTTTGGGTACTCGTGGTCTCCGGGGAGCACTTTAAAAGAAATGGGGACTCTGTCGGCCCGTCGGTTGGCGCAGAAGGCGTCCCAGATGGCGCGATGGATGGCATTGTAGATCACGTCGAGTCCTGTCAGAGCCACAAACGCCATGGGCCTGCAGCACAACTCCGGCGGGAGCTCCCACTGTGTCGGACTCATCTTCCTCAAGCAGCTGTTTCTACAGCCTACAACTGGAACAGCTCACATCAATTCTACTGCCATCGCAGAGACACTAAATTACCAAACAGGTTGTGTTTAAACCCAACTAAGTTCATTAGACAACATCATGGACAGCAACCAAAAATAATAACTGCAGGAGCTCAGATGATGGGCCAGAATTCCCTTGGGAGCAGAAAAATATTCCCATTCAACATTCCATGTGTGATGACATGTAGACTTAGGAAAGGGGTTTTAATAAAACACAAAACATACAGCATAGCCTTAAAAACATCCACTGTTTAGTAGAGGTCCACCAATTGACCGGTTTTTCCACTGCAGGCGCGGCCTCTAGAGATGAAATAAGAATCACTGCGAATTTTGTTGCGTCATTTTAAGTGTTTGTTTTTTTGTTTTTTTTTTAACTCATTTTGGATGTCTCTATTTTTACTTCTTATTTGGAGTGTTACTTTTTGGTTCAGTCCATCTTTATTTACTTTAATATTTTCTAATAGTTAATATATAAAATATATTTTATATAATATATTTATTTCATTTAAAAAAAGAAAAAAGAAAAAGAAAAAAGGACAGCACATTTTCATGGTACAGTCCGTACTGATTATTTTTGTAATAAAGTTAATCAATATTTTACTTTGAGTGTTACGTTTCCATTAGGGCTTTTTCACACTGCGACTGACCCTGGGATATCGTGTTCTAAACCCTGCTTCTAACCCCGAGTAGAGGAACGGTTCACACTTCTTATTTAGAAGCAGGGTTAGCACCGCTTTTTACCCGGGGCTACGAAACCCTGCTCTGAAGTCTTTTTTGGCTTCAGAGCGCGCACACACGCGCGCGCACACACGCGCGCGCACACACGCGCGCGCACACACACACGGTCGAAAGTCTGTGGACACTCGACTGAAATGTTTCTCATGATCTAAAAAACCTTTTGATCTGAAGGTGTATGATAAAATGTTTGAAATCGGTGTTGTAGACAAAAATAACTTTGAAGATGCTAAAATATTAAATTATTTTGGATTTTCTATCACAACATAATTCCCATAGATCCATTTGTGTTACTCCAGAGTTATTATTATTATTATTATTATTATTATTATTATTATAAAATGGGGGAAATAAAAAGAAAGAATGAGTGTGTCTAAACTTTTCAGGTAGTGTATACACACACACACACACACACACACACACACACACACACACACACACACACACACGGTTCTGTGCTGCTCAGATAACTCTCTCTATGGTTTGTTACAGGACCCTAAAGGACAAACAGACATACTTAAGTAAACCCGAGCTAATAAGACAGTTGCGAGTCATTACGCATTACCTGCCGGTTCTACCCGCCTCCTCTCAGTCCTCAGTTGACGCTCGACCACGCCCCCGCCGCTACAGACATTTATCCACTCGTGGTTGTTGACACCACGAATATGCAAATAAGAACGTTAACCTAGGGTTAGGAATGTACAGTATGAAACGTCAGATAATGAAATATTAAAAATACGAGCAGTGGTAAAATACGAGCAGCGTGAAACGTGAAACCCAGGATTACATTTACACGGGGGGTTTAGAACGACCCGGGATTAACTATTAATAACTATTTCAAGTGTGAGAAGCCCTAGTCGGGATCCGTTTTAAAAACTATGAATTGATTAATCGGTTATCAGTAAAAAATCCACTATCGGTCGATCTCTACAGTTTAGGAACGTTTAGTATTATTATCGGGAGGACACTCCTGTCAAACAATTCAACCAAGACGTGCTGTTTCGTGTGCTGATTTGATCAATATCGATCATTAATACAACCTCCTTAGTTTAAGGAATTAAACATGACAGTGACTGCGTTTACATGGACAACAATAATCCACTCTTAATCTAATTAAGACCATAATTTGATTAAGAAACTACCATGTAAACAGCAACCTTAATCTAATTATGGTCATAATCTAATTAAGCTCTAATCGAATTAAGACAGGTGGATTACTCCTGTTTTAATCGTATTATGGACGTGCATTACAGACATGTAAACACCTTAATCACATTATGAACGCCGTGTGAGCGTTTTCACCGCATTTTGCGACAAGACACGATCACACACGGCCGTTTTACGGCGAACAAGAGAGTTCGGCTGTGTCCCAAACTGCATACTTGCCTACTATAGGCCTGTAGTTGGGAAAAATACATGCATCTCGGCTACTATACAGTAGGTAAGTATGCGATTTGAGACGCAGCCCACGGCTTCAAGCAGTCGTCTATTTGCACATATAGCATGACAAATAATTAACCGCACTTGAAGCGTTCGTAAAAATTTAAATAAAAACACCCAAAACTGTATACGGCACCATAACGAAGACGAACTGTATGTTGATACGTGAAATTCTGGAGGGACGTCGGACGGCGGTGACGTAATGACGCGGGCTCTTAATCTAATTATGATCAATAACATGTAAAACGGGCACATGACAGGAGTATTCTAAAAGCGACTCATGTAAACACCTTAATCACATTATTACCTTACTTAGATTAAGGTCAATAATTAGATTATTGCTGTCCATGTAAACGTAGTCAGTGTCAATTCATTTCTAAGCTCAAGTTGAACGTGAAAGTGCACATTATCCCCATAACGTGACGAAGAAATAAAGGATCATTTGATGCACAGCAACAACTGGTGCTTTTTTTTGTGTCTTTTTGCGACTTGTTAAACTAGTCAGTCAGCTATTTGACTAACAGATGCTGATGAGTTAGTAGTTAATAAGAATAAACTACTGAGGTAAGTCTAGCATCACAGATGTGGCATTTCTGCATTAGAAATCACACTCTGCTGCATGAAACAAATGAAACAGGAAGTTTTAGATTTAGGAAGTTTCTAAATCTCCTTCGGTCGGACTGAGACATGATTTGAAGAATATAATAAACCACAGAACGTGCTTAAATAAATGAAGCATGACAGTTTAATCAATTCATTTCTCTCTATATATATCGCACGCCTTTCATTTTCAGTGATATTTGCATGGAGTTGTCCTAAAGTAAAAGAAAAGAAGAATACATTGATTTCCCCCTCATTATGTGATGCAGAAATAAATGTTTCTCTGACACATAGTAATGAATGGTGTTTATTTGTTATTTTGTCGAACCAGAAGAATAAATGAATAGCTTCTTTAGTATTAACTCACACTGGTGTAAGTGATAGTAAGGGATGTTAAAAACCAGCTCTAATCCACAAACTAAACCCCCAGTGTGGAAATACTCGCTGTAGTATTCAACATTCAAATACAAATGCTTCATAAAGACACGGAGAAATGTCTCTCATTAAAAAGGTTAGAGTATTAGTTTAATGTTACTTGTAATTACAGGAAAGTGTTTTAACTAACGCTGCAGTATTTACGGTTTATTTTTTATAATCCAGTTCCGCAGTTAGCTAAAAGCTAACTAGTCTAGAACATTCCTCCGCCTACGATAATATGAGACCTGCAGAACCGAGCTGTTCATTAACAGGTACTTACCTCTCTGAGTGAATCAGCTCTTCAAACAACGGAACCTCGCTACATTTAACTGATTTATAAGCCGTGTTTATGTCCGTGTAGCGTCCGTGTAGCTTCAAGCTAATTGACAACCCATGACGTACACGATTTCTTCTTCGGGGGTGCCCTTCCCATAGCAACGGAAACATTACTGCCATCTCTCGGCCTACTTGAAACCATGCTGAACGAAAAAACTAAATAAATAATAATTATTATTATTATTATAACAACAACAACAACAACAACAACAACAATAATAATAATAATAATAATAATAATAATAATAATAATAAAACATTGCTTCCTGTATTAAGAGCTGTTTAACGGTTTTCCCACGCGCATACATTTAGATTTTAAAATACACAATAAGCTCACGCGCCGTTTAACGAACATTCTTCTTCTTCTGCGTAGAGAACAAGAAGCAATGACACATCGCCTTAATGTGAAGTGTATTTATTTATTTATTTATTTATTTGTTTTAAAGTCATTTATACGATATAAGGGCTTCATTAAGTCTATAAAGACGTTTTAACTCAATAATGTTAATTCTGTTAAAGTTTGAAGTGCCATTTTGTACGTTTAGTAAATTAGCCACATGTAGCTTACAGATATTAAATATTACATATATTATTATTATTATTATTATTATTATTATTATTATTACTACTACTACTACTACTACTACTACTACTACTAATAATAATAATAATAATAATAAACCAAAACGGTGCTGACGTCTAATGTGCGCGACGACTGAATGCGTGAGTGAGTGCGCATGCGCAAGAGGAACAGAAGGGACCGGTTAATGCAGAAGCACCATGGCCGACAAAGCGCAGATACAGGAGGCGATTAAAGTACAAGGAGAGGTGGTGCGAAAACTTAAAGCAGAAAAAGCCAGCAAGGAACAGGTCTGTGTGTGTTATATTTTAATATATTCCTGTTTTTATAGTGATATATAAATACCCTCATGACGTCATTTACAACTGGGTTGCTAACATGTGCATTTAGCTTCGCCACGAGAAACAGCATTGTAGTTATACTCCCCGCCTCATGACTGCTCATTATATCACCGTGTAAACATTTCCCCAGTGCAGGCACAGTTGATATAGCTCATAGCTTCTGCACGTTTAGCATTGTGCTAATCAGTGTTAGCAAGGAGCTGATGCAATATTAGGATAGAGGTGTGAGGAGGCAGTGCTGGCCCAGTGCCACTTCTTACCCTCAGCTACTTTCTCTACATGACACTGGGGTGACATATGACCATTTTACCATTTACAAAGTGACAATTTGTTCATTGGTCATGATTAGAGACAATATGACTCAAAAGATGTGTCTGTGATCCAACTCCTCATCTTCACTCTTTGCATTCGTCACTGTTTGTTTTATTAAAGGGAAAATCCACCCTGAATGAAATCCGGCCTTGCGGATTTATTCCGTAATGCAATTCTTAATTCTTTCATTGACATATTGATCGTTTATCACTTTGGTTAACAGGTTCCTACATCGACTACTAGTAGGACTGATGTACGAGATAAAACGAAAGAGTGATGCAGCGGCGCTTTAGTCTTTTAGTCTGCCCAGCTCTCTCGCCTTCTCATCCGTCATGATTTATTCGCAAATCCCTTCTAACTATTCCAAATATATTTCCATATACCTTACACTCCGTCCGGTTTAGTACAAAATGTCAGCGAGCTTGTGCGGCACATTTGTTAGTTGCGCATGATGAAAGGTGTGTGAGTGTGTGACTATTCTGTTGATGCAGAAGACCAGAGTGCGCTTGATTTTTGACGCCTTGCTCTCATGTTTTGCTTCCTTGATGCTGTGATGCCCCTAGTGCTAGGGTCGCTCACCACTTTTCTCCTGTTCTTCCTGCTTGCTGCTGCGGTTCCTCCATATTTCCTCTGTACTCATCATCAACATCTTGCTCTCCTGATCACTGGACATTCGAAACTGCTTGGATTTCAACTTTTATGGACCTGTCGTGCGGATGACGTCCTGCTCCTGAACTCTGGTGTGACTCTGTGTGTGTGTGTGTTTGGAAAATGGCCACTCTCGGCTTGTCATGTGTGCATCTCTGTACTGGACTGACACTCCGCCGGGCTTCGCCGTGGCTCCGCCCCCTGCGCTGCCTTTCTGGAATGACTGTATCTCAGGTAGGAGAAATGAAACCCAGATATGAGCTTATTTCCTCTACATGCTGCTTCATGAGAACGCCACAGTAAAAATTTTTATTTTTATTTAATTTTTTTTTTTTTATAAACGCTCTTTGGTAGCAGATTTGTGACATTAGTCCTTTTTTGTTCTAATGTGCTCAAGGTGTGTGTCAATAATAAGTTATACATCACAATATTCAATCTACATAATATTATTCTTCATTCTACGTCTCTAAATCATAGAATTGTGGGGATGGAGAATTGTGGATGTTCCACAACATGAAAGCCCGGTGAAGTGCCTTGAAACGTGCAGCATTATACAATGTGTTGACGTAATTTCCTCTGAAACACGAAGTCAGGGCGGGGCATATCGAGTGGCCCCTCCCAGCCCGGGCTGAGCCATACTTGACCATTAGTACCAAGGATTTTTATAATGTTGGGGGGTGGGACACTTTCTATAGAGTCTACAGATTCTAGAGAGCATCTGATTGGACAGAAAAAGTGCAGAATGATGTCATCAAAATTGTTGATGCGTATTGGTGGTAGAGAGAGTGTAGATTTTGAACGCGTATATCTTCTAAACATGAATTTTGACATTGTTTTGGAGCGCACTAGCATATAGATAACCTTAAAGCTATAACAGTCATACTAAAAGCTAGAAAACTTCCATTTTGATTTCACATTAAAACTCAAGTATAAATGGATTTAAAAAAATTGTCCTCCTTTAAATCAATAAAAAATGTCATCATTGGCAAGTATGTGTTTATAAGAGGAATAAAACACTTCAGGATGTGCCGTAATTGGAAAATAATCACCTTCAGGGCGAGAAGAGTAACTCCGCTTGACGTCAGGCCAGATCACACCACTCCGTCGTCGATTGTTTTTCTGTACGTAAGTGTTTCATTTCTTACAGAGAGCGCGATAACCGGACTGTAGCATTCTATAAATAAATCCATCAAGATAATGTGAACAGGAACAGATGCGCAAATATTTTACCTCTGAAAATGTGACGACGCCGACCTTTTAAACGAGCAAATAAGGGGCCGTGGGTTATATCTACAAAAGCCGGTGATTATTCCAAGTCGTGAGCGTGCGGCATTGGCTTTTACATTATAATAACACCTCAAGCGTAACTGCTGAGTCATTGCTACTTTTTATTTTATTTTTTTAAACAAAATCAACTAGAATGTTTTTATCCTGTTGAGGATGTGATTGTGTGCAGTTTAAGGAGTCCTGCATGGTTGCGTAGTTTTGTAGAGAATTATTAATGACCGCAGAAGAACCGCCACTTTTGTTTGCGTTTTTGTTTAATGTCCTAATATCCTATTTCTGTCCTGTTATGAATGTCCCAGTGTTTTATATAAGTGTATGTGTGTGTATGTGTATATATATGTATTATTATTTTCCTTTATTGTTTTTTTTCCCTCACAGATTGATGAAGAAGTTGCCAAACTGTTAGAGCTGAAGGCTCGGCTCGGAGGAGACGATGGCAAACACACGTTTGTTCTTAAAACAGCGAAGGTAGGAGCAGGAATGTGTGTGTTTATACAGAAGTGTTGTACTCTGCTTAGGAGGAATATTTGAAATTGCAAATGCTTGTGTGTGTGTGTGTGTGTGTGTGTAGGGGACCAGGGACTACAACCCCAAACAGATGGCCATCAGAGAGAAGGTCTTCAACATCATCATCAGCTGCTTTAAACGCCATGGTGCTGAGACCATCGACACCCCTGTCTTTGAGCTCAAGGTACACACACACGTGCACACACACCCACACACCTTATAAAACCTGGACATTACGTGTAGACACGTAAATGAATAACGTAAGATTTGATATTATAATGTAAAATCTGAGATGTTCAGTTCTCAAATCTGATTGGCCAGAAGGTGTTGATTCATTTTCTACAACAGCAGCTCTGACACTAGTCCAAGGTCTTGTGTGGAACGTTGAGCGATGATTTGACTCCACGAGCAAAACAAACTTCCAGTCTTCTCCAGAAAATGAATTCGATGAACTCCATCAGCTACTCGGGTTATATATTATATCTGTAAGACGTGGCTCTAACATTAATGCTGCCATTCTCACAGTGTGTGTGAGTGAACTGGTGAAGGATTTTGGCTCATGATCGTTCATAGTTGTACTATAATGCACAGCTTACTAGAAGCCTGCATGTTGAGTTTAATATAATGTAATAAAGTTTTAGTAAAATGTGCTTTTTGTTTTTTTCCTTCTGTGCTCAGGAAACGTTGACGGGGAAATATGGTGAAGACTCCAAACTCATCTACGACCTGAAGGACCAGGGAGGAGAGCTGCTGTCTCTCAGATACGACCTCACTGTATCCTAGTTTAATGATTTAAACTCTGATGAGCTGTGAATGTGGTGTTTTATTCAGGACGTCGTTGCGGCCCGGCGTAGAATCAGCCATAACATTAAAATACGAGGTCTTCCCTAGCTACCGTAGTTCATTCCTAACTAAACATAAACATACCTAGGAGGAAATGTAAAAAGTCCTCCACTTGCTACTACTGATAGTTATAAATAATTGACTTAAACAGGGTTGTGACATTTTTGACAGTAAACAAGAGTTGTTTACGTTTGTTTACTGGTGTTGTGGGTTGAGTTTAGACGTGATTGACATCTGCATGCACTGGGGGGTGGGGCTTCTTCATTCCCAAAATGTCCATAGATAACTGTTTGTGCTTGTCAAGTTGACATTATTGAGACATGACGAGTAGGAAAATCAGGCATAGACGCCCCAGTGTTTGTGCAGTGATTGATTTTCCGTCTTTTCTCAGCTTCAAAATGGCTTGCTTTTCTCCCATAGACAGCTCTCTGTTCTTCATGTTGGCTTATCCTTTTTAACAAACAAAAAAAAAATAGGAGAAGCATTTTTAAACGCAGTCTTCACACGTGAAACTGAAGACTAAAGCCAGGTGTAGATGGTCAGAGCTATTTATTGTTTAAACAGTCAATCAAACAGGACGCACCTGGGTAACAGGAAACCTGTCAGTCACAAATTGGATGGTCTGGTACAAAATGTGCTATGTTCTATGTCATTTAACACACCTACGTGTAAATACCAGGAAATAAAATCTCCCTTCTCGTAGTCATCTATCGATCTCAAACCCAAATGTCTTCAGTCTACAGCAAAAACAACTGAATTGGCCTTGCCGTTCCAGTAGTTTCGAATGGGACCGTATGAGCTTCCTGTATTTGCTAGTAGCTTGAGTCTTATAAGAGCAAAGTAAAACTAAAGCCACCAAATATTATCTTAAGTGATATTTGGGGTAAGTGGAACGTGTTGCTTTGTCTGTCATCGCTGTTGTGCTTTCTTAACTGCTTCCTGTTCAGGTACCTTTTGCTCGCTACTTGGCCATGAACAAGATCACTAACATCAAACGCTATCACATCGCCAAAGTGTACCGCAGAGACAACCCCGCCATGACCCGGGGCCGCTACCGAGAGTTCTACCAGTGTGTGAGTGTTTCCTGTTCGATACACGTCCTTACACACAGAGACTTTCAATCCACATAGGAGTTTATTTCAATAAAGCTTTTTGATCTCATTAGAAGCATTGCGCTATCACTTTAAACTAGCTAGTATATAGGTGTAATCATTTTTCTCAGATTTATCACCATCTTAAAATGTCTCACTCTCTCGCTCCCTCTCGTGCTGTAGGACTTCGACATCGCCGGACAGTACGACCCGATGATCCCCGACGCAGAGTGTTTGAAAATTGTGTACGAGATCCTGAGTGAGCTGGACCTGGGCGACTTCCACATTAAGGTCAGAAGCCTTAAATATACAGGAACGAATGAAGCCAAAATCATATTTAGACAATTTCACACTTACACAAAATATAGTCATCGTGCCAACACGGCAAAACCGGTCATTACATAAATAAGTGCCCCCGATTTTCATTGTTTTACACTCATTTTGGGTGATTTATTTATATATATATATATATATATATATATATATATATATATATATATATATAATGTAATAATAACAGTCAAAGGTTTAGACATACACTCATACTTTATTTTTATTTCCCACATTTTAGGATAATAATAAAGTCATCAAAACTCTGGAGTAACACAAATGGAACTATGGGAATTATGTTGTGTTAAATAAAAAACCTAAATAAATCAAAATAATTTAAAATAGTTTTCTAATGGAAGAAATGAATATGTTGGCACGATTATATTTTTGTCTACGACACCGATTTCAGACATTTAATCACGCACCTTCAGATCAAAAGGTTTTTAAGATCATGAGAAACATTTCAGTCGAGTGTCCACAAACTTTTGACCGGTAAACGGTTAAGTAAATAAAGAGCCCTTTCGAGTTGTCAAGCCTGCCTCCGGTTTCCTCAGTTCCCAGTGAACCAAAAAGGGCTTCGGAGCAGGGTTTCGTAGCCCCGGGTAAAAAACGGTGCAACCCTGCTTCTAAATAACCAGTGTAAACCGTTCCTCTACCCGGGGTTAGAAGCGGGGTTTAGAACGATGGTAACCCAGGGTCAGTCGCAGTGTGAAAAAACCCTAATGGAAACGTAACACTCAGTCGAGTGTCAAAACTTTTTATTGTTTGTGTGTGTGTATAAATTTTTATATATATATATATATATATATATATATATATATATATATATTACACACACACACACACACATACGCTGTATATAATGCCTTTCAGTGTTTTGCTCAGGGGGTCAAACTCCATTTAGGTAACAGGCCACGTTGCGTTCAGTCCAATGTCAAGTGGGTCGGAACAAAAAAAAAACATCTGTTTAGTCAACAATCAATAACAATTGTAAATGTGTTCATTTCTCAGCGTTTACTGAAAGGTACATGCTGACTGCATAAATGGATTGAACAGCAATCACCTACAAAGCAGGAAAAATGCACTGCAATTCATAACTTAAAAAACAAACAAACCCCAAATTCTGATTTTACCATACAGTGTGTTACATACGTATTCACCCCCTTTGAACTTTTCCACATTTTGAAATCGCTTTCTAACGTAGAATTCTCATTATTGGCACACTTTTTTGTGAGTAGCTGACATTATGGCCACGAGTTTATTGCTCCATTTTGCCCCCTAGTGGAATAACCAAGACTTATATTTACTATTGATGAAATTGAATGAATTGTTAGCTATTAATAACCTTAACAGCAGACACGTAAACTTTTTGCGGGAATGTTCGTGACTACAGTTTTTTTTGCCGATAATTCCTTTTAAAAAAAAAAAAAATACATTGAGTGTTATCTCGTTGCCACGGTGTTCCAGGTGAATGACCGGCGCATTCTGGACGGTATGTTTGCGGTGTGCGGCGTTTCAGATGAGAAATTCCGCACCATCTGCTCGACTGTGGACAAACTAGATAAGGTAAGAGGATAAACTGCATCATGTTTAGGCCTGTACTGGAGGCAGCGTAAATCTGATTTGGCAAGAATCAAGGGGGGGGGGACATGGCTCACGGTCCAGAGTGGAAAAAATGGTGAGATGATATTTTATGCCAGCTGTAATTTCTTTAGTTCTCCTACAGGACCATGATCTAGATCCAGTCTTCAATCTTATCCGCAAAGGGCCGGTGTGGCTGCAGGCTTTCAGTACAGCCAAATAGGAGGCGCACTTAATAGTTGATTGGAGACTAAGATGAACTGATTAAACAGGTGAAAGACGGGCAGCCACACCGGTCCTTTCTGGATAAGATTGAAGAGCCCTGTTCTAGAGGCTTTTTTAACCCTGACATTATACTGAACGATGAGTAACACAGTGACGGGACCGGGATGTGTTCAGTCGTGATGTGTTCGTGCCGCACAGCTCGGTGTTTTCCCAACACTAACACGCCTGATCCTCCTCGTTCACTAATTTGCGAGTGTGTGATGGAGTGAATGCGCTGAAGACGGGAAACCGTGCAGTGTTTCGGCTCTTCAGGAGCAGAGCTTGAAAATCTTGTTTTTGTTCAAACACATTTGATATATACGTGTAATATTTTTTAAAACATGCACGATTATATTTTAAGTGTGTGTGTGTGTGTTTGTAGATGCCATGGGAGGATGTGAAGAATGAGATGGTGAATGAAAAAGGCCTGTCTGAGGATGTGGCTGATCAGATCGGGGAGTACGTCAGCATGCAGGGTGAGACTCTCTCTCTCTGTCTCTCTCGTCCAGTCTCTGTCTGCCTCTCTCTCTCTCTCTCTCTCCATCTCTTTTCATTTCTGCCTCTCCGTCTTTCTATGTCTCTCTCTCTCTCCCTCCTTCTGTCTGCCTCTCTCCATGTCTTTCTGTCTTTCAGTCTCCCTCAATATGCATCTGTCTGTCTTCCCATCACTCACTCTGTCTCTCTCTCTCCTGCTCTGCCTCTCTCTCTCTGTCTGTCTCTCCATGTTTTTCTGTCTTTGTCTCCTTCAATATGCATCTGTCTCTCCATCACTCACTCACTCACCCACTCACTCTCTCTCTCTGTCGCTCACATCTTTTTTTTTCTTTCCAGCTCTCTTTTTCTTGTTTGTTCTCCCTCTCTTTCCATTTCCCTTTCTATGCCCCTCCCTCTCCCTCCCTCTCTCTCCCTCTCTATCTGTCTCTCTCTCTCTCTCCATGTCTTTCTGTATTTGTCTCCTTCAATATGCATCTGTCCGTCTTTGCATCTCACTCTCTCTTTCTCCCTCTCTGTCGCACACCCATCTTTCTCTCTCCAGCTCTTTTTCTCTCTTGCATGCTTTCTCTATTTCTCCCTGTCTCTCCGTTTCCTTTCTATGCCTCTCTCACACACACACACACACACACACACACACACACACACACACGTACATGTATGTTGTTGCATACTGTGCACTATATACTTAGTACTGTACACTTTGTACAGCGTATGTAGTGTCTCGTTTTTGGATCGTCTTTAACATCTGAAATATAACAAAACTGACAAGCTCCTATGTGGTCCATTCCGTCACGTCCACAGGAACTAAACGAGCCTTTTGAAAAAACTGAAATGGTAGCTCCGCCCCTTCTGGTGCTCAGAGCAGGCTGTGACTCCTTAGTAAGATAAAAGTATCCATGATGAATGTTTCAGCGGTTTTTAGTACATCACCAGGTATTAATGCAGTAAATGTATGCAAAATACCCCAGCGAGACGTCTGAGTTAGGGCAGCCTCTACCTATAATTCACTTGAGCACGCTTGTGACCTTTGACCCTTTGTGTGCTGCTGCAGGTGGACTGGATCTGGCAGAGAGGCTGCTGCAGGACCCAAAGCTTTCTCAGAACAAGCAGGCGTGTGCTGGCCTGACCGACATGAAGCAGCTGTTTGGTTACCTGCAGCTCTTCCAGGTCACAGATAAGGTGAGGGCAGAGAGAAGGATGGATCGCCTCATCATGCTTTTTTTTTCCCACAGACATTAATTGTGTCTCATTAATTGTGTGTGTGTGTGTGTGTAGGTGGTGTTTGATCTGAGTCTGGCACGTGGCTTGGACTACTACACCGGTGTGATCTACGAGGCCGTGCTGTGTCAGACGCTCCAGACGCCGGCGGCTGCAGAGCAGAACGGAGCCGTGCTTGGGGACGAGGCTGGGGTGAGCGTGGGCAGCGTGGCGGGAGGAGGGCGCTACGACGGACTGGTTGGCATGTTTGACCCCAAGGGGAGAAAAGTCCCCTGTGTAGGCGTCAGCATCGGCATCGAGAGGATCTTCTCTATAATGGAGCAGAAAGCGGAGGTGAGCCGTATATATACACGCACATACACAGAGGGTTGGGGTTAAGGCTGCAAGTATTGTCAAACAAGACGTTTTCTTTCCATGTTCCAACTGGATTATAGGGTTCTGACACACTACTTAATTACTGGACTCGCATCCCATCCATCCAGGGTGTATTCCCGCCTCGTGCCCAGTGTTCCCGTGATAGGCTCCTGATTCACTGTGAGCCTGACCAGCACAAAGCACTTACTGAAGATGAACGAATGAATAAATACTAATAGATAGCATTTCAAATCCCTGTGAAGTGCCTTGAAATGTGCAGCATTATTCAATGTGTTGATGTAATTTCCACTGAAACAGGAAGTCGGGGCGGGACATATCAAATGGGCCCTCCCACTTTTTAAATAGCTAATGGCGTTTTGCTTACATCACAGCCCGGGCTAAACCGTACTTGACCATTACTACCATGGATTTTTATAACGTTGGGAGCGGGAGATTCTAGCGAGCGTTTGATCGGACAGAAAATCTGACGAGAAGCCGAAGTGCAGGATGATGTCATCAAAATTGTTGATCCATATTGGTGGTAGAGAGAGACTGTAAATATTGGATGCGTATAATCTTCTCAATGCGAATTTTGATTTTATAGATAACCTTAAGGCGAACATATTCATAATGAAAGCTACAAAACTTCAATTCTGAGTTCTCTGAGCGTCATTCTGGTGTTTTATGGCTCTTTCTAGATGTCTGCAGAGAAAATCCGCACCACAGAAACGCAGGTTCTGGTGGCCTCAGCACAGAAGAACCTTCTGCAAGAGCGACTCAAACTGACCGCCGAGCTCTGGAACGCCGGAATTAAGGTGAGTGCGCACACGTCAATATGAGAACGACCGTAGTCTCTGTTTCTGATCGTCGTGCGTTTAATGATCTGCTCTCCTGCTCACCCCCAGGCCGAGGTGCTGTATAAGAAGAACCCCAAGCTGCTGACTCAGCTGCAGCACTGTGAGGAGACGGGCATCCCCCTGGTGGCCATTTTGGGGGAACAGGAGCTCAAAGACGGCGTCGTCAAACTGCGCAACGTGGCCAACCGAGAGGAGGTACGAGCCCGGCCGTAAAACCGTCATTTTAAAAAATATAATTCCTACATTCTTTCCAATCGCACGGTGCCGGTACTGCTTCAGAGAACATCGGAATCGAATAAAAGACTATTGATTTTCCATCAGTTTTAAGAGCTGAACCGTTAAGTAATCAAATGTTGGAGTTTACAAGCGCAAGGCGTAAAAATAATTACAATCAGGGCCAGGTGGAAACCTTTTTCTTTCAAGAAAAATAAATTGATAAATAAAGTTACGATTTTCCATTTGTGTTCTTTGCTTTTAATAAATGGCTTGGACGTGTTGTTTCGTTATAAGAAAAATACACACATGAAGTGAAGGCTGGGGCTGATGTCTTTGTAGCCCAGACTGTAGATTCACAGCCAGTCATTAACTGTTGATTACACTGAGTGAAACACCCCCTAGATGTAGTGTCCATCGAGGCCAAATTACTTGAGCCCTTGTCACTGACGCATCCATAATATGCCATGAGCCTAGATTGAGAAGGTGCAAGTGGAATACAGTAGTATCAACATGTAAAGGCTTCAACGAACATGATGCTTCCACCACCATGCTTCACTGATTGAAGGTTTTGGGTTTCCACTAAATGTTAGCACTGTTTACTGAGGCCAAGACATTCATTTCTGGTCTTGTGAGACCAGAGAACTACATTTGCTGAGTATTCAGTATATCTTTTGGCAAACTCCAGAATACTAAACGTATTAAAGTTCACTAACGCACATGGTTGAAAGGGTGTATTGTATAGTAATATCCGTGCAAACCGTGTTTGTTCTTGATACAGGTGGATGTATCCAGGGCAGAACTGGTGGAAGAAATCAAGAAGCGGACATCACAGTCCTAAACCGTGACCACAGAGATTCACTTAGTTATTTATCATATACCAGAACACCTTCAGTGGGGCCGAGTGTCCCCGTCACAACTTTTCACACGTACCACCAATGTGTTACTCTAATATTTCTGTTTCCTGTCTGTAATAAATAAACCTTTAACGTGTATGTGAACTGATGTGTTTTGTCAATCAGTGATTTTATGTTTCCCAACTCAACTATGGTCAGTATTGTTGCAAAGTTAGCATTTACGCTAGAAAATACAAACTCCCAATGTACATAACATAACGGTACACTGAACACTTTATTTGGAACCCCTGTACACCTGCTTGTTCATGCAATTATGTAATTAGCCAATCATGTGGCAGAAGTTTAATGTATAAAAAAAATCATACAGATGCAGGTAAAGCGCTTCAGTTAATGTTCACATCAAACATCAGCATGGGGGAAAATGTGATTCTGGTGACTTTAACCGTACCAAATGGGCTAGTTTGAGTAGTTCAGAAACTGCTGATGATTTGGGATTTTCACACAGAACAGGCTCTAGATCACCATCCCTCTTCCATGAGATCTACCTTCCTGCAAGTTTCATCTGCAACCAAAATTGTAACACACCTGTTTTAGTTGAGCAAGAACCTCTTAAGGCAATGATTAGATGGTCAGGGGAGCACGATTATGGTTGGAGCTAAAGTCTTCAGGAAGGTAGATCTCCAGGAACAGGGTTTAAGACCACTGATCTAGTGTTTAGACAGAGTGTTACAAAAACCATCCAGTGAGCAGTGGAAATGCCTTGCTGGTGACCGAGGAGAGTGGTCAAACTGGTTAGAGCTGATGGGTAGCTCAAATAATCACTCTTTACAACTGTGGTGTGCAGAAAAGCATCCCAGAATGCACAACAGACCTAATATGGAGGTGGATGGACTACAACAGCAGAAGACCACGTCGGGTTCCACTCCTGTCAGCCAAGAACATTGGGCACAGGATCACCCAAACTGGACAGTGGAAGATTGGAAAAAAGGCTTCCCAACAACTTATATTTCTTTGCATGGAAAGGTCTCCGCCACTTTTCTATAACACACTTCTATATCTGCGCCCAAGTGTGCGGCACTTTGCATGTTCTCAGAGTGTTCGCATGCTTCCTCTAGGTTCTCCAGTTTCCTCATGCCTTCCAAAAACATGCCAATACACTGAAATGCCCGATCCAAGCTCTATTCCCACCTCATACCCAGTGTTCCTGGGATAAACTCCAGGCTGAAGTGCACATTAAGGAAGGTCAGACAAATGCTTTCCATGATTGATTTATTATAGGCTGTATCCTAAGGAATTCCAGTGATGTTTTAAGGTGTTCGCTAATATTAGCCGAATTCCGGCGTTCCCTCGTTTCACCCGTAGCCCATCCAGTACCTGTGACATTAACTTCGACCTCTTATCAGTTATTTGTTTCTGGAAAAATGATCCTGTGACTTTGCACCATTCACTTTGCAGCTTTTTTTGATTGTTTCCTCTGAACTGAGGCATCTTCATCCTCCCTGACAAATAGATCAATTTCACACTCTGTGGGATTTTTTTTTCTCTACTCTGCCTTCGCTATTTTCTCCCGATAAATGATTCTTCCGCGGAGAAGAATATATTTGAATAAATATTGCTCAGGGTGATTTTTTTAGGGTCTATATTTAGATAATTATTGGCTTTTAGGAAAATGAACTTTTTTCTTATGCACCAAATGAATGTGCAACCTGATGGTGATTTAGAAATTGTGAACAATACTGTGCACTAATGCCAGTGAAATTCTTTTCTCATGTAAAAGTCCAATTACTCATCTAAGGAAATCTGATCCAAGTTAAAAACTCTTAAATGTACGAAAATATCAAAGTTTAAAGAATAGAAATGCATGATGGTTTTAACAGCTGTCATTTTTAACAGCAAAACTTTAAAGTTTGGGAAGCTCATCTGTTCGAACAGCGTGTACAGAATAGGAGGCGAGAGCTGGCCGGACTAAAGTGCTGTTGCAAAGTACTGCTCTCTTTATATAGAGAACGGTCCCTCTAGGATTGCGATCGTAGAAATGAACTCAAAACGAAGCAAACGCCGCAATATTTTTCCAAACGCTTGCATTTTTTTCCCTTCTTTTTCACCAAGACGCGTCACCCTCTTCGATTCCCGCACGTTGAACACGAGTACAGCTAAAACATCCACAAACATCACTGTGGAAGACAATTTTGTGCAATTGCAATTTCGCCAATTCGAGCAGTTTTCCACAAAAAAACAGCAAAATCAAGCATTTGTGGCTGCAACAATCACAACAAAAAAATACAACAACAACACTGTACCGGACTGAGAGAAGCAAGGTCTAAATCCCATTCGTATTGATACCAGGGTCAGAAAAATGTAAACAAAAGTCTGAAATAAAGAAAGTAATGAGTTGTATAGCAATATTGAAAGTCATATAAAATATATAATAATTATAATATGAATATATATTTATGTATAAATATATAATAATTATAATATATAAATTTTTATGTATAAAATATTAATAAATATTATATATATATTATATATATATATATATATTATATTATATATATATATATATATATATATATATATATAATACATGTAAATAAAACATTTTGTGTGTGTGTGTGTGTGTGTGTGTGTGTGTATTATATATATAAATAATATAATTATCCGAAAACACCACAAATCTGTAAAATGGCTGCAGGATATTCAGTTATTCACCAGAAGTCCAGGATATTCACTTTGCTTGTATTTTCTCATTTGTGAGTCGCTTTGGATAAAAGCGTCTGCTAAATGAATAAATGTAAATGTAATATTAAAAGCAGTAATTAACTTTTTAAATAAAAGACGTGCATACTTTCATATAACTTTTTTTTTTTTTTTTAATAAGTGCAACACACAAAGCAAACCAACACGATCACGCAAATCTCACTCCAAAGTCAGAAAACCAATCAAATCCAAATATTATGGTGCAAGCGAAAGAGGTGAACCAATCTGCAAAGTGCAAAAACACACAAATTATTAATCAGAATAAAATAATTAAAACATTATAAAACATCATATCAAAAGGTAAACCATAACACATCAGGTAATTGAGGTAGACCAAAAAAAAAAATAAAAAATTACAACCATGTAAATCAAACGCAGCTTCAACTCTACATACTTTCTGATCTTCATACTGAACGTGAAACTGGAGGAGAACGATTTTTTTTTTTTTTAAGTTGAACATGTTACTTGATCAAAATCTTTCATCATTTCGTTGTTTCTGTAATAACATAGCCAATCGTTGCTCTGGGATGTCATCAGTGGAAGACGGACCACCTCTGGAAGTTTCTAGACAGGAAAGTTAGCGTAGCTTTGCAATGTGATAGAGATTTTATTTATTTCATTGTTAGTTACTTATTTATGTTTGGATCTTACTTCATTTTTTTTTTTTAATTAGTTTAGACATTGCCAATCCAGGTTCCTGTCATCTAGTTCTCTCTAACGAAACAAGCTTGGAGGTGAAACTGCTCCAATATATCTACAAGCTCCATCTGTGACTGTGACATCTTTGAGATTTGTACTGACAACAACTTAAACACAGGAAAGCTGATCCAGGACCATGTTCTACTTTAGGAAATCACATTCTCACACAAAACAGCATCTGACGTCAAACCTCAGTGATTTCTTTCCTGCCATATGGCATTGAGGAGCTGCTTGGCAGCGGCTCGTTGAACCTCGGCCTTCATGTTGTTGGCGCAGGTGCTAGGCAAGACGTGGACAACGCCGCAGAACGGCATGTCCAACCCTGGCACCATCACCCTATAGGCAAAATACAGGAAGCCGTCAGGGCCCGTGTGGTCGTACCGCATGTTGTAGAGCGGCTCGCCGAGCCCATGCAGCTCACACAGCCATCGCAGCTCATGCACCGAGTCGTGCAGTGGCTCCTCCACGCTCTTGGGCTTCAGGGGTAACATCACATTCGTCACCTGCGGGGTTGGACCCCCTACTGCCTGTGAGAAGACCTGCGGTTGAAGGGGAGAGGGTGGAGTAGGAAGAGGCGGAGGACGCTTGGGATCTCGGCAGAGCTGGAAGCGTGGAGACGTTAAAGAATTCACGCCCATGGATTTCAGAACGGGAGGGGCGAGAGGACTCTCTTCGTCATGCTCCTCGTGTCTGGATTTTCCGTTTCCGGACAGCCATTGGACGGAGATGGACACGCCGTACAGATTCCTGAAGGCTGAGGAAAGGAGAAAAGAATGAGGAATGAGATGACTAGGAAACCTGGTTCTATTTTTAGCTATGATACTGAAGGAAACACTGGAGAGAATTCACTCCTGTAACTTTAAAAGTGGGTCAAGCCTCAGTGGAGTAATGCCTTCAGATTTTTCTGATCCAACCCAGTGCGGTATATAATCATTGTGAACTACAGATAAACAAAATAAACAGTAAGGACGGGCAATATATTGTTCGAACATGGCTGAATTTACACCGAAGTAGCAAGTGGAGCCTACAACTAAGCTCAATCTAAAGGCATGTTACTGTTATCTGCCCGAAAATTGCTTCTCAGATCATGGAGGCACAGACTCCACAAGACCTCTGAAGGTGTGTTGTGGTATCTCGCACCAAGACGTTAAATCCTCTAAGTTGTGAGGTGGGGCCTTCATGGATCGGACTACTGACGCTCGATCCGATTGAGATCTGGGGAATTTGGAGGCCGAGTCAACCCCTTGAACCCTGACCCAGTCGTCTAGTAATCACAATTTGGCCCTCGTCAAAGTCGCTCAGATCCTTACGCTTGCCCATTTTTCCTGCTTCCAACACATTAACTTCAACTGACTGTTCACTTATATCCCACCCCTTAACAGGTGCCACTGTAATAAGATAATCAATGTTATGGCTGATCGGTGTAATCGGAGAAAGCATCGCTGGACACAGTGACAGTGTAATATCATGTAGAGATGATTCAATAGTTATATTGCAAATGCCTACACGCTACATTAATTTTTCTTTCTGTAGTAAAAAAAAAAAAGTCTGTTTACAAATGGTATAAATATTGCACCACAATATTCAGGTCACACATTTTGCAACCTAAACCTTCTTCTTTTATTTAACTTTCATTTCTCTGGGTCGAAGCCGCCCGCTGCTCCATCTCTGTCGGTGGGCCTGATTTTGGTATTATTCCTGTGCACTGGGTGATTAGTACTCTTTAATGCTAATTAACAGTTTATTATTTTTCCTGGGGGGGCGGTGGACAGGCCAAATTGGTAAGAGCAAATAGCTGGAAAGAATTTATGAACTTCCAGTACTAATGTATATTAATACAGTAATATTTATACAACGCTACAATCCAAATCAACCTCAGTAGGAGGAATATTTATATAAAAATATACAAAATGCTCCTATATAGTGAGCACGTACGTGATGTTGACTGATGGCACACACTTCATTAGCCAGTACTCTGCTGATGTTTTCAAACCGTGCATCTTTAAGCCTCGGTATTCAGGCTGCAGCTTCACGTATGCCGTGATAACTCCTCCTACAAAAGTTTCATCTCTGTCTAATCTTTGCTGTAACTGTTACAAACTAGGCTAAAGCCACACATCAAAGTATCGCAAGCAAAACCAATTAAAGTCAATATGAATCTGAATAATTCCTGTCATCCTGTTATACTATTCAGTGATTTATGTTCGGATTTTGATTGCTCTTTGCTAGGCCTTAATTATTTTCCCACCTCTGCTGTGTCATGATGTGGAACAGCAGCTTTCTTGATTTGCATCAGATTAGCATAAATTAGCATTAAGCTCGTCAGTGGAGGATCTGCTCAGCGTGGCGTTTGAGAGACGTGCGCTGCAGGCACCCTACTCTCCACGGCGAGCCAAACCATCAGCCTGATGCAGCCATGAAAACCTCCTGCGTTTCGCACGGTGCTCGCTGACTGCGCCGCACACCAGCCGCTGATGTATATTTGAGTTGTAAACCGACGCGTGACTCAGACCCCAGCTCAAACGGGCTGAAAACTTCCAAGCTTCAAGAATGAGGAATGTGGTCTCTTCTTCGTTAAACTTTGATTGTGAAGTGTTTATATAAATCATGCGTATAAGCTCCTTATCAGACTGCAAGAAGATCAGAAAAATCTGTAAGTTGTGTCGGAAGGGGCGGGGCTAAAAACGGTCCTTGCAAAAGTCTCTCGTTCACTGGTTAGGAGTAAAACCACGGAAAAACGTTTCGCAAACGTGATCTGAAATGACTGAACAGGACGAGCTCGGTAGAAAATAAATAATTAAATCATACCAATGATTAGTTAAAAGGCATTAGCATTCTGTGAACTGGATCCATAATTTACTTTCCATGTTCTTTGCCCCAGATATCCAGAACACTTCACACGACATCGCAGCTCTGTCCTCCGGCACTCACCACCAATCTCACACGTCAGTTTAGCAGCTAGTGCGTCCAAAAAAAAAAATATCTCACTGCATACATCCCATAATACACAGCATATTTGGTTCACTTCCTGTAGTTTGAAACACATCCGTAATCAAACTGCAGGTGGTCTCAAATGGCTTGTTTGATGCATAGCATATGTAAAATTGTGCTGTGTGAATTTTAGTACTGCGTTTATAATGATCAGATTTACAGACTGTTACTTAGATTTCATCTGGAACATCCATCCTCGCAGAAATGAAAATTTTCACAATTACCGCACATTTTCAACAGATTTGAGCCGTGATGCATCACGTGACGTCAACACAACGTGCTCAGTCCACACAAAAAACTCTGCAAGTTGCATCGAAATAAAAAAAATAAAAAAACCCACAGCAAAAATCAAGCATTTTTGGCCTCAACAATTACAACAACAACAACAAAAAACCCCTCTGTAATCCTGTACAGACTGAATTACAGAGCAGAGAAACACAAGAGTCCATTTTCTCATTCGGTCCGTGTATCGGCTTGATGCTAGGCACGAGAAAAAACATCGCTGTCTCGAATATCCTGATTCAAAATACCTGCGAGACGGATTTGCTGTTCATAATGTGTATCGCCGTGTTTCTGTTTAATATTCATTCTGAGCTCTACCTCTTCTTACACACTAGGTGGCAGCACCAGATGTAGTAGCATACAGAGCATGAAGTTGGATGATATGTCAGAATTCACCTACTCTCCGTCCTAAATAGTATCCGAGTTTAGAATGTGTGTCCCAAATCATAGTATGTTGAAATGAGAATCCCAAAAGTACCAGGATGGTCTACTGTTCCTGGTAGATTTTCGAAGTGTGGATCCACGGACGCTTTTTCAGCTAATATTGCCCACAACTCCTTGTGCGAAGGAGGCGGAGCTTAGTGACCATTTGCTTCGCCAAATTCAGTCTGCAAACATGGCTACATGTTTGCTACATGCTCAAAAATATGTACTTTTTCCTTCACAAAAAGAGTACATACCTGTAGTGCATAGTACAAGTAGGCGAATTGGGACACGGCATGAGAGGAGAAACCTAACTGCGTCGAAGCCTGCTTACTTAATAGTCCAAAGTCCATAGATTTGACACGTGTGTCAAATTTGGCGTGCGCTGAAATGCAGGTCACCATGCATCGCCATTCAGCCCGTGTCCTGTCAGCTAAATGTAGCCTAATGTCACTAATAATTATTCACAAGTTCATGCTTTTAGTAAATCTTTCTGTCCTGCCCCCATATCAGGGAATTTAAACT
This sequence comes from Ictalurus furcatus, assembly GCF_023375685.1. Taxonomy (NCBI): domain Eukaryota; kingdom Metazoa; phylum Chordata; class Actinopteri; order Siluriformes; family Ictaluridae; genus Ictalurus; species Ictalurus furcatus. Next base: position 7,858,851 of record NC_071268.1, on the reverse strand, counting down.
AATGCTTGCATTCAGAGTATAAGGGGTGTGTGTGTGTGTGTGCGTGCGCGCGTGTTTAGGAGTGCACCTACAGAGACTCATTGTCAGACAGTGTTTGATAACTAAAATACCCCCCCCCTCCCTCCCCCCCTCTCTCGGCCAGTATCAACCAGAGGAGGATGTCCTCCAGGAGAGTTTTTTAATTTTATACCACACCGTGGTATCAACTTTGGTATCGAGTATCGTGTACTTTTGGTGTATCGGTACCGACCACTAGATTTTTGGTATCGTGACATCCCTAATCTGTAAATGTTAGAAATTCACGCCAGTGTTTCCATTTTACATAAAGCCTCGTCCTGACAGCGAGCGAGTCTCCGTTAAACATCACCGAACGAGCGCGAGTCCACGCGTCAATCAAACAGTGCGCGATAGAAAAGAAGCGCAATAACTCGGACTAAAACATTCATTCTGATCAAATATGTTGTTTGCTATATTTAGTGATATTTATAAACAAAAGTAATTGTGTTTTTTCATGAGAGCAGTAACCGTAACGGGGTTAGAACATGTCATTGTATATAAATTACATTTAGATTACATTTACGGCATGTGGCAGACGCCCTTATCCAGAGCGACTTGCATTTATCTCATCTTATACAACTGAACAGTTGAGGGTTAAGGGCCTTGCCCAAGGGCCCAACAGTGGTAACTTGGCAGTGCTTGACTCTTGACCTTCTGATCAGTAACCCAGAGCCTTTAACCACTGAGCCACGTACCCATGTAAACAGTATGATACAATCAGTGCGTTTACATGGACAACAATAATCCACTCTTAACCCGATTAAGACAATACTGTGATTAAGAAACTACCATGTAAACAGCAATTTTTAATTAACTTAATCTGATTAAGGTCATACTCGAAGTAAACACAAATCGAATTAAGACATGTGGAGTACTCCTGTTTTAGTCGCATTATGGACGTGCATTACAGACATGTACACACCTTAATCACATTATGAACGTCGTGTGAGAGTTTTCACCGCATTTTGCGACAAGACACGATCACACACGGCAGCGCTCAACATTTTACGGCAAACAAGAGAGTTCGGCTGCGTCCCAAACCGCGTACTTACCTACTATAGGCCTGTAGTGGGGAAAAATACATGTATCTCGGCTACTATATAGACGGTAAGTACACGGTTTGGGACGCAGCCCACGGCTTCAAGCAGTCGTCTATTAGCACGTATAGCATGACAAATAATTAACCGCACTTAAAGCGTTCGTAAAAAAATTTAATAAACACACCCAAAACTGTATACGGTACCATAACGAAGACGAACTCTATGTCGATACGTGAAATTCTGCAGGGACGTCGGACGGCGTGGTGCGGTGACGTAATGACGTGTGCCGTTAATCTAATTATGTTCTATAACATGTAAAACGGGAACATGACAGGAGTATTCTAAAAGCGACTCATGTACACACCTTAATCACAATATTATCTTACTCAGAGTAAGGTCAATAATTAGATTACCGCTGTCCATGTAAACGTAGTCATTTACAGAATAAAGTAATGTTACTGTGTTCAGATGTGTGAATGTGTGTTACTGCAGAACATTCAACCTCTTACCATTTAACACTTAGTTTGTGCTTTTCTTTTTGTTTTTTTTTAGCATTTTTAAATATAGTAATTTAACTTCCGCTTTAAAGCTTGTGGACAATCAGTTGTTTTTTTGGTTTTCAAAATATAATGTTAATATTTTAAAAAATCCTTTGTACAAATGTATAGCATAGCCCACATAGATCCATTTAATACCTTTTTTCATAGCCTTCAATTTGCACAATGTTTGAAGGACAACACTGCGCAGAATCTGAAATAACGGAAAAACAATCGATTATCAAAACAATTGTTAGTTGCAGCCCTACATGAAAATTTTTTAATGACAGATAATTTAGTGTGCTGTACAGGCAAAGCTGAAACAAAGATAACACATGGGGAAACCATCAATAAGCGAATTTGCTTTAAAGTGACATTTCAGTGAGCAAGGACGTTTCATTTGGTAAATGCAGTTATCCTTGATTGCTTCCATCCTTGTTTCCTTTCCTCACTTCCTCTGAAAGAGGAACTATGAAGTGAGGAAAGAAAGCACGGAGTCGCAGTTGAAGAAACGAAAAGCAACCGAGGCATCGATTAGAAGAGAATTAGGATGCCTCCCTGTTCTATCCCAGCATACCTTGCACCAACACCTTCTTGGCCATGGAGGCAGCATAATGGGAGGAGTAGTACACGAGCGCACTGACGTCCTTCTCCTTAGGCCCGGCGGTCCTTATGTTGACGCCCTCCACTCCGTCAGCGATTTGCCGCAGCGCCGTCAGCAGCTCGTTGCGCTCAATGGTGGGAGGCAGATAGCTGAGACACAGCTGCCTCTTCTCCGTGCTCCTCCTGACAGTGAGCCTGACACCACTCTGGAGCGGGTACAGGTTTAGAGCCCGGATGGCGGCGGCTGCGCTAGCCGTGTCTCCGTATTTGGCGTAGGCGAAGCCTCGGTTCTGCCCGCTGAAGTTCATCATGAGGCGGAACTCGTAGAGCGGCGCTACGCTCTGGAACAGCGGGATCAACCGGTCCTCGAACACATCCCGCGGGATCTGACTTATGAAGACCTCGCAGCCTGGACCTGGTGTTGGACCGGTCCAACCTGGAAGATAAGGAAGAAGAGAGGAGTAATAGAAAAAAAGGAGTTAGACAAGAGAAATAGAGGGAAGTCATGAGAAAAGTAACAATGAGGAACGGGTAAAAGTAGGTGATAGACAAAATCCGTCGTCAGGGTAACTGTGGATCCAGCGTGAGGCAGGAATACGCACAGGATTCACAGGGCCCCATGCGCACACACACACATTCACACGCTCTTTCACACCTAGGAGCAATTTAAAGTGTCGTTCACCTATGGTGCGTTTTTGGGAGGAGGGGGCAATAATCGGGAAAACCCGAAGAAAACCCACAAGGACACGCGAAAGACAATACCCCAAGCTCAGGATCGAACCAGGAGCTGTGAGGAAGCAGTGCTAACCTCTTCACCCAGCATGGAATCATATTGCCAGTGACATTACGGTTTTTCACGGTCGCTCACACACTGCTGTTGCACCTGGATAAACGGTTCTCAATAGCCAAAGCTCACCCATAAGTTTTCTGGGGTTTTTTTTGTTATACTTGCAAACATTAAAAAAGTACAGCGTAAATAAATACACAAGTAACAAATTCAGTGCATTTCAATGCAATATTTATCTAGCTGATATGTAACCGTGATAACCAGCACACACACACGCGCACGCACATCGAACGAAAGCTGCGTTCGCAAGTCATCTGTGCAGTGTGAAAAACAGATTACAGATTAAGAAAATGTGTTCGCGCAATCGAGACAATGAGACGGTTTCCGGAAATGTGTGCAAGCAATTGAGAAAAACGGTAACGTGACAGGATTATTCATTATTTTCACAACAAGCTCACTGTTAAGCAGCATGATGAATATCCAAAGCATTCAAGTAAACACATAAGGTTGCTTCAAGCTTTATCTTAAATTAGATTAACAAAAGACTTTTAGAAGGGAATCTCCGGTCATTAATCAAAGACCAACTTTAAAAGAGGTGATAATACTTAGCTCTTAATGCAACTCAACATACAACTAGTCCAGAGTTTGTTTCTATGGTAACAGCCGTTGACTCAATGACTACGTTTACATGAACAGTAATAATCTAATTATTGACCTTATTCTGAATAAGACAATATTCTGATTAAGGTGCTTACATGAGTCACTTTTAGAATATTCCTTTCATGTTCCCGTTTTACATGTTATAGAACATAGAATTTCACGTATCATCACACAGTTGGTCTTCGTTATGGGACCGTATACAGTTTTGGGTGTTTCATTCTTAATTTTACGAAAGCTTCAAGTGCAGTTAATTATTCGTCATGGTGTATGTGCTAATAGACAACTGCTTGAAGCCGTGGGCTGCATCCCAAACCGCGTACTTGCCTACTATATAGTAGCTGATATACATGTATTTATCCTACTATATAGTAGGTAAGTACGCGGTTTCTCTCATTTGCCATTAAACGGTTGATCACTGCCGTGTGTGTACGTGTCCTGTGACAGAATGCAGTGAAAACTCCCACACGACGTTAAGAGTGTGATTAAGGTGTTTACACGTCTGTAATACATGTCGATAATGCGACTAAAACAGGAATACTCCACAATAGGGATGTCAGGAGAACCGATACTTCGGTACCAAATCGGTACCAACATTCTTAAAACGTGACGGTGGTTGTTTTTCAGCACTAGCGTTGGAACCGTTTCTAATGGAGGTACCGAGGTTGCGATTCTTCCGGACCTGATGGGGGCAGCAAATAGGCGCAAGTGTTTTAGTCGGTCCACAACTGGTGAAGAAGAAGAGGAACGCCTACAAGCACATGGGAAAAACTACAGAAGATTAGCTTAGCTTAACAAGTTTAGCTCCGCCCCGACTCGTTGAGAGGAAAAGAGAGGAAAGCTAGTATCAGTTTCCGGTGTGCAACCGATGCTATCGTTCATTTCAAACAAAGCGAGGAAACACCTGGAATTTGGCGAAGCACCTGAAAGACGGTCATATATTATATTTGTTTGAGGCAGCTGGCATTGTTGCCGTGAACCCAGCTAACGTTATGCTCCATGTAATGTTTGCGATAGCCAGTTATTTGTTAACGACGCTAACGCATTGCAGTGTTATAAACTATCTCCGAATGGGCCACCATGCATCGCCATACAGCCCGTGTCCTGTCAGCTAAATGTAGCCTAATGTCACTAATAATTATTCACATGTTCATGCTTTTAATAAATCTTTCTGTCCTGCCCCCATATCAGGGAATTTAAACTAATGCTTGCATTCAGAGTATGGGGGGGGGGGGGGGTGTGTGTGTGTGTGCGTGCGTGCGTGTTTAGGAGTGCACCTACAGGGACTCATTGTCAGACAGTGTTTGATAACTAAAATACCCCCCTTTTCTCTCTCTCGGCCAGTATCAGCCAGAGGAGGATGTCCTCTAGGAGAGATTTTAATTTAATTTTTTTATTTTATTTTTATACCTCACCGTGATATCAACTTTGGTATGGAGTATCGTGTACTTTTGGTGGTATCGGTACCGACTACTAGATTTTTGGTATCGTCACATCCCTAATCCACATGTCTTAATTCGATTTGTGTTTACTTCGAGTATGACCTTAATCGGATTAAGGTAATTAAAAATTGCCATTTACATGGTAGTTTCTTAATCAGAGTATCATCTTAATCGGGTTAATATCGGATTATCGTTGTCCATGTAAACGTACTGAGTGATTCAAAAGCATAGGAGTAAGTCCTAGAAGTAAGTGAAAGACTGCTCTCCAGTTATCGGAATTGTTGCAGTTATTGCTGCTAAAAGGTGGCACAACCAGATTTTAAGTTTAAGGGGCAATTAGCTTTGCACATGTTAACTTTTTTTTTTTTTGGCTTCAATAAAAATAAATAACTATTGTTTACTCAAGTTTCCTCTATGTTGTATTTTGTTTGAAGATCTAAAACTATTTATTATGAGATGCAAAAAAAAAAAAAACCAGAAGAAATCAGGATGAGGCAAATACTTATATGTGTGTGTATAATATATATATATATATATATACACACACACACACACACGCAAGTTTGAAAATCAACATTTTTAAAGCTGCCCTGAATGTGACGGAAGTTTAGAAGTAGGTTCACAATTCCAGGATTGATAAGCACAAATTTAAGTCAATTTAAAGAAAAAAAGGGGGCGGGGCATGTAAAGTGAAACAGGAGTTGCACTAAAGCCTGGACTACTATAAAAGACTTATACAATCCTGTTAAAAATGCTAGACATCAGATATAAAGACAGATTTTACTGTTTGTGTGGTAGTCCTTCTGTGATCAAACCATCCAGATTTAGATACAAATCTAAACTTGGTGTTTTTCTGCTTTACTTCTCAAACCACACTGTTTATTATAGTATCCTCACTCCTCTAGCACACTGACTTTAACCTCATTATGGGGCTTCTGAGGAGTTTAGAAGTACCAATAAGCTTTGTTAATCAGCTAATGAGTTGAATCAGTTGTGTTAATCAGGAAGAAGCAGCTCTTGTGCAGTGAAGAAGAACTGCAGAACACTGATTTGGAGAAAATGGACTTCTCTTCTCAATTAGCTGGGTTAATTGATCAGCCAATGGGAGTGCGTGTTAATAAACGGCTAATTATTTGCAGCTATGAAGGAGCTGAGTGGAATGTTAGACATGGTTAAGGTACTTCATTCACTCACTAGAGTAATGGCATTTTCTATTTAATGGAAGAGGGGTGCGACTTTTTAAAAAGGGTTGCCCAATACCCCAACGCGCATTAGTTTCTGGTCTCACACATACCCGGAGGAGGAGCACCATATCTGCGCTGCCCGTTCACCTGCGTTAACATGGTGTTGGTTTCCCGAAGCCACTTCTCCAGAGACTTATGTCTCTGTGGATTCAACACCTGCAAACATAAATCAAACCAGAACCCTTTCATTTTCACCTAAAGTTACAATCCCACACACCCATTAGCACTGTGCATTAATTAATACACCCTTACAAACCAAGGGCGCATGCTCAACGCGCGCGTAATGATTTTTGGAGCAATAAAAATGAATAATAATAATAATAATAATAATAACAAAAAAAGTCATAAAAACGACAGATTTATCCTTGCTCGAGATATTTAGAATTAAAAGCCTTCGAGTACAACCTTTCTGTAATGTTTCCACAACATCAATACTGCATTTCAGAAATAAACAAACAAACAAACACTCCAAATTTATGATGCATCCAATGACAGCCGGGTGTAAACAAACTTCTTTCTGCAATTACCTTGAACATAACTGGTTCCATTTTTCCAACAGACAAGACAAGTTGCAGCAAGACTAACGTTTGGTAAAATGATTTAAAAAAAAAAAAAAAATTCTCTCTCTCTTTAGCTCCATGCGACCCCCCTCCCAAAAAAAAAAAAAAAAAAAAACCCAGGTGGAAGATGGGCGTGGCTTACAAGAGAGCTCAAATTTCTCACTCAAATGAGAAGCGGCCTGTGTCACCAATCCAGGATTTATTGGTTAGTCAGGTAACTTTTAGCTATATTGAATCTGATCCTTTTACCTGGGGTACATCACTCTGGTAAGGTTTTGGGTTGTCATTTTGACCCTGAAGACAAAATAATGTGTTAAAAGAAATCATCATTAATTACAACTACAGTACATCAGTGTTTAATCTACTCTGTATCACCTGACTCACGAGCCTTTTACAATGAATATCTTAAAAAACAAAAATCTTAAATTGACTTCAAAATATAAGTATAATCCAAATATGAAAAAAGTATTTGCCCCGTTCTGATTTCTTCTGTTTTTGTGTATATCTCTCACTAAATTGTTTCAGAAATTAACACAAAAATTAAGATAAACCGACGGAAACCTGAGTAAAATGAAAGTGCAGTTTTTAAATTAGGAGGTTATTTATTGAAGCAAAAAAAAAGTTATCCAATACTGACTATTTTCCACCGTAGTTACTAATTCCCCAGATGGGAATTCACCAAGCATGGTGGTGGAAGTGTGATGGTGTGGGGATGCTTTGCTCATTCAGGGCCTGGGAAACTTGCAATAATTGACGGAAACATGAATTCTGAGAATGTCCGGTTTTCAGTTCGTAAATTGAAACTCCGGCGCAACTGGATTATGCAGCAAGACAATAATCCAAAGAATAGGAGTAAATCCACCTCTGAATGGCCTTTAAAAAAACAAAATTCAAGTTTTGTAGTGGCCTAGTCAAAGTCCTGACTTGAACCCAATTGAGATGCTGTGGCAGGACGTTAAACGGGCAGTTCATGCTCAAATCCCTCCAGTGTGGCTGAACTAAAGCAATTCTGCAAAGAAGAGTGGGCCAAAATTCTATCACTGTGCTGTGAAACACTGATCTCCAGTTATCAGAAGTGTTTGGTTGCAGTTACTGCTGGCACAACCAGATTTTATGTTTAAGGGGGCAATTAGTTTTTCACAAGGGTGATAGGTGTTGGATTACTTTTTTTTTCTTCTTCTTCAATAAAATAAATAAACTAAATTCATATATACGTGTGTGCATATATATATATATATATATATATATATATATATATATATATATATATATATATATATATACTGTATGTGTGCATGTCATTATTACATCATGCCACAGCTATCTTCTATTCACGTGCGGTGAACATGAGTACAGCTAAAAGGTCTGTCTCGTTTACCAACAAGCATCACAATTTCAAACAATTTCATGCAATTTTGCCGATTCAAGAAGCTGTCTGCAAAAAAGCACAAAACAACAAACATTCACTGATGCTCTAGAAGGCAGCACGATACATTAAGAGCCAGAACAGGATGATTGGTGTAAATTGTTATTATTATGTTTAAAGATCTTTTTTTTTTTCCATGTACTGCTCTTCAGACGCTACATAAGATATTTACATGTGTCCCAGAAGACAACATAATAACAATTTACTGTACATCAATCATCCTGTTCAAAAGTTTACATCCCCCTTGTTGCCTTCTTGAGCATCGGTGAATGTTTGCACCGTATGTAATAGTCGTGTACGAGTCCCTCGGTTGTCCATAGTGTGGAAAGATGGATCTGAACATCATATAGAGACTGTTGGAAAGGGCTCAAATATGCAGAAGATGTTGGAAAAGTAAAGAATGTGCAGGACCTGGAGGATTTTTCTGAAGAACAGTGAGCAGTTTAACTGCTCAGGACAAACAAGGGACTCATGAACAACAATCCCAAAACATAAACACAGTCGTAGATCCTCCAGGGAACGACACACAGTATTAATAATCAAGCGTATGCAAACTTTTGAACTGGTTCATTTGTGTAAATTCAGTTATTATTGTGTCTTGTGGACTAGATGTAAACATCTCTTATGTCAATCCATCCATTTTCTATACCTCTTATCCTACTGGGTCTTGAGGAACCTGGAGCCTATCCTAGGAACCGTGGGCACAATCACATACACACACTAAGGACACTTTGGTAGACACAACCTATACCATTCCATGCATGTCTTTGGACTAGGGGAGGAAACTGGAGTACCCAGAGGAAGCCCCCGCAACACGAGGAGAACATGCATACTCCACACACAGGGCCGGGAATCAAACCCCCAACCCTGAAGATGTGAGGCAAACATGCTAACCACTAAACCACCATGCGCCCAAACATCTGTGAAGCAGCTTATTCAGGGCAGTACTAAATAGTAATAAATTAAAAAAAAACAACAAAATGCAATTTTAATGATTCCTCTTATTTTTTTTAAATTTTTTTTTAATTATTAACATTTAGCAGATTCTGCAATGGGTATGTAAATTCATGAGCACAACTGTATATAAGGCAAATACCGTACTTTAATGAATTGATTAATTCATTGTTTTGGTGAGGTGGATCCGAAGCCTATCCCGTGAACACTGGGCACAAGGCTGGAATACACCGTGTGCGCTAAGAAAAAAAAAATAGTGCTAAACTAAATCAGTGCTACCATTAACCCATCTTACCAATCCATTATGTGCCACAACTTATTTATTGGTGTCATTAGAGCTTTTTATTCCTAAACCTCTGAAACCCAAACCAGTTACACTGCATTAAAATGTAGATTCATCGCAAAAGTACAGTATGATACCATTTGCCTCATATTAATGTAAGTTTTATTAACTACTTATATTAAAATTGCATTTTGACATAAATGTTTTTATCATCGTTCATAAGTTTAGTACGAACCCATTCGGTACCCAGTCAGTAGTGACCAGTCAGTTACAATAGGCGTAATACCTCTAAAAACTATAGTAATACATAGAAGAACTGAAAATACACTGAATGTATTGATGTTTAACCTGTTCTAACTCTGAGTCAATTTATTTGAAACACAAAATGTATGCTAGGGCAGTGTAGGGAAACTCCAGACGCAGGAGACATTGCTTTAGTCAAATAACATCCCAATAGTTGCTGGTGCATGCAGCAGTTGAGTGCAACCGTTTGCATACCCTCAGGATAAAGTTAAGATTATGTTGGATGTTGACGGGTATTATAGCCAAAAATACATGTAGGCTTTACAGATGTTCATAAATAAATAAATAGCATTAAAGAGTAAGTTAGAAGTCATCAAGTAATATATATTTGTAATTATATAGTGTTATGTCATCCATATAAAAAGTTTTTTTTTGTAAAAACAATGTTAGGTTCTAATCTAAGAAATGAATATGTTGGCACAATAATATTTTTGTTTACAACAGTGATTTCAAACATTTAATCACACACCTTCAGATCAAAAGGTTTTTAAGATCATGAGAAACATTTCACTCAAGTGTCTCCAAACTCCAAACACACACACATACATACATACATACATACATATATATATATATATATATATATATATATATATATATATATATATATATATATATATATATATATATATGTGTGTGTGTGTGTATATATATATATATATATATATATATATATATATATATATATATATATATATGAGAGAGAGAGAGAGAGAGAGAGAGAGAGAGAGAGAGATGATACCTTTTTGTGTAGAATTTTAGACAGAAATGTCCAAGAAATGCTACTTCTGTCACCGTCAGCCATGTTGGACAGTTGGACTGGGAGGAGCAACATTTAATGGAGTAATAAAAATCAGGCTAATGGTGTAATGTAAAAAAAAACAGGCTTACATTTGACAGTCTACAAGTCTGCACTCTGTACGTGAAAGGGTTCAAATGAAGCGAATGTATATGAATACTGTGCAGATCAGATATCAGTAAAAAGGTACAAATTTATGCCTGGATAAAAAGCATTAAATTCACATTCAGGTCTACAATATTTAACATCGATGACAAGACTTTAAAAAAATATAGCAATATTCTTGCAATGTACACAGTTTACGAAGCTTCAGAGATCCAGACCTCAGTGTCCTCTTAAATAGTAATGGCCCTACATACAGTAAACAGCAACACAGTGACTGGAATAGTGTATGATGGGTAAAGTTTTATCACTAAACCTAGCAGCATAGAAGTAATTGTCCAAACTGAACATATCCTGTATGTTAAAGTGTAAGAGTGATGTGTATATTGTGCTGTAGTGCATAATGACATTCTGTGCTACATAACATATACTGTATGATCTATGAATATGGAATGATAATGGATAGATAACGAGTAAGATGCTGTACACAGTTAATTAATGCGCATGCAATAAATCTGTACTGAAGGGGGTCTGTGCAATTTAGTTTACAGGTTTAGAGTTAAAGGAGTCCCTAGGTACAATTTATTTTTTTTAACCATATTGTACCACCAAATGCAGGCGTGAGGTATGTAACTGGACACTGATGTGAATCATTCTACTGTCCACCACAAGATGTCAGGCATGTGTTACATGTGTTCATTCAGTTTCACTTAACACTGCTGTCCATCCTGAAGGGGACTTAGAAGAGGGGACACGGCCATTGAAGGATTTTACTCCAAACTGAAGTGATGAGGATCATTTACTTAAAAAAACCCCAACAACAATCCAAAAACCTTTAACATAAGGGAACAATAAATTGATACTTGGACTGATGCAACCATTGTGAAACAATGAATTCAGTAACATGAACAGCTCAAATTTGTGCTGCAGAATGAAAGTCCTTTGATATAAGTTTCATGTTTTTCTCATTAGCCCAGATAACATCCTGTGTTGATACAATTTATGCCAGAGTCTCACAATCGCTTCAATGGATCTCACCAGGATACTGTAGATTTGTACGTAAGAACTGCTGCTGTGATCATAAACACTGTCTTGTGATCATCCTGAACACACTCAGTACTGTCTGTCTTTACTCTTCTACATCTCTATACTGTGATGATTACATTATCTAGTGTCATTTATAGAGGATGAGTTCCCTTTTGAGTCTGGTTCATTTGGTTTCTTCCTCGTGTCGTCTCAGAGAGATTTTCTTCACCACTCTCGCGTCTGACTTGCTCATTAGGGATCCTGCTTTCTGTAAACCTGCTTTGTCTATTGTTAAAAGTGCTATGCAAATAAGCATGGGATTCAATTGACTATTTGTTCCCATATATCAGCAGCTCCTAAATATAACTGGTTGCACTGTGGGGAAGTTTTTGTTGCTTCAACCATCTGTTCATTATTGTTCTTGTTTACATAAGTATCAATGATTGTGCAATATTAAAACACCAACTTCTATTTTAGAAAATGATGTTCGTGTATTTTCCAAATGGCCCTACGGAGGGACCCTTCATGAGTTCTTACTGTGAAAGTGTTGTCATGATCCCTTCAGAATGGACCACAGTCTTTCCCTTATGGAAAAATGACATATTTCACATCATTAGTTCATAATCATCATCGTACGCTCGTCATAAGCTTTTCAGACATGATTGATTATGTGAATAATATACACAGTAAGAACATGTTAAAAAGATAGGAACTTCACCTTCAACAAATACCCTGGAACTGTGAACTCCAGCAAACACATGTGGCATCACGAAGGCTACAGTAACTCAAATACCCATGCTTCAGAACCTTGCCGAGCAGAAAAGCATCTCTGGATCATGATCAGGGATATGAGGCTACAGCGGGCACGGAAACTGAACAGTTGACCATGCAATGTTTTTTCCAATCAAATATTTGATGTGAACATGAACTGAAGCGCATGACCCGCATCTGCATGATCTTATGCATTACTCTGCTACCACATGATTGCAGGTGTTTCTAATAAAGTGGACAGTAAGTGTATGTGAAAAATAAAGAAATCATTTTGGGGGGGGGGGGGCATCTTAAGTGAGTTGTGTGATTTAGCAATTAATTGATACACATGGATAAAATGAGATAAACTCAGCAGTCTTGTGGCTGTAAGAATGGAGAGAGCGACACACTGCAAGAAAGAAATTTCAAGAAAGTAAAAAAAAAAAAGCCTTGTTTCTGGGGAATGGGTCTTATTTTTTGTGTAAAAAAGATAAATAATCTTGTCAAGCATGTTTTGCACTAGAAAAGTAATCCAATTTTAAGAATATATATATCTAACTTTGTCTTAATAAGATATTCCAGCGAATATTGAGTAAAATTTAACCAGTAACAAGCTCCAACAACATTTGCATAATATACCAAGATGGTTTCCCTTCATCTAAGACTATTTGTCAATGAAGCAGCTACAGTATGTGACGTGCTTATGCTGAAATCCACACTTAAATACATTACCCATCAGCCCCAGCATTTCACATGACCACATCCTACTGATCACTCCCACCTATTCTGTACTACCCCTAATAAGCACCCCAATAGAAGTTCTAGTTTCTGAGCACCTAATTGTCAAGCTGTTGTTGTTGTTGTTGTTGTTGTGTTCATGTGTAATCGTGTGTGCCACAGCTGCTCTCAGTCTGTATGTTTTTGCCTTGTGTCCATTGTTATGTTTACGGTTCTTGTTTTCACAGTTTTGGTTAGTTTGCTTTGCACTTTATTCAATAAAAATGTCCGCTTGCATCTGCCACCATCTACAATCCCTAATGTTATGTTGCAGAATTTTTCCCTGTTTCAGTAAAAATGCTAACAATAATAAAGCTTCTGGTGCCTTAATTTAAGACAAAGTCACTTATTTTTTATTATGCAGTTTGAAGAAATTGTGTCTTATTGTAAGGTTTTTGGGGGCTAATTATTAATCTTTGATTAAGGGATAAGTCAGTTCAATCAATAGACCAAAATATTCATTTTAAATAAGTCTGTCTTAAAATATCTTAAGTTTTCATGGCAATTTTGTCTAGGTTTTCTTTATTTGTGCTATTTTCCTTGATTTTAGTACACTTTAACTAGATTTAAGTGTATCTTATTTGTTTCCAGATAGCCATTTTTTTTTTTTTTTTTTTTTTTTTTTTTGCAGTGCATTAGAGAAGAATGAACTACAGGGGGATTTCTTTTCATTCAAAGATTCAAATCAGTTTCATTACTCCCAACACAGCTGATGACATGGATCCATTTCCTAGAGTTTTAGGTTCATCTATGGTGCTTTTTGTTAAATATGCTGAATATGTCGTATTTTTCATTCCTCGTGTCTCTGTATAGGACAAAAAGGTGACACATTGTCTGGTCTGGCAAGCTTTTCTCATTTCCCCCTTCCAAGCATGACAATCAAGAAATACAGCGAATTTGAAGATCAAACACCAGTCTTCTGTCTATTCATTCATCTTTGACCAAATTTCAAACAGTCAGTGGTTAGAAAAGTGCCTAGTGAGTTTAAATCCCTGAACTGACAGTCAGCCACTGATGAATCAAGACCCTCTGCGCCTTGGGTTCTGTTCTGCCTCAATTTTAAGTCATTTAGATAACACGGACGACGTTTACATGCACATTAAATCTTCTTTAAGGTCTGTATTCGGGTTGCAGCCATATTTCAAATGTTTATATGCATACAGGCATATGAATTCTTCCTGTATACATGGTTGTCATAAGTATGCCGCTCTACACACGCGCTTTTTCTTCCCCGCTGTTATATCACTGGAGATTCAAGATGCTGGTGCTGCTACCCACAATTCCTTGCTGAGCATGTGCATGTATATATATCTCCATCAGTGGATTTTCTGAATGTTTACATGCAACAAATTTCCATATTCCAGGGGTGGGAATCAGAATTAGGTTTATCAGAATATTGTCTTAATCTGAATCTTGCAATCGGATTGCGGCGTTTATGTGACTCAGTAGTAATTAGAATAAATTCCAATTAATATCTGAATAATGATGCGTATGTAAACAGTCACTGTATGCCAAAGACAGAAATGTGTACAGTCAGTCAGATACAACATTAATATCATAATAATCATCAATACCTTTATAACAGTAACCATCTCCTTTGTCAGGCACAATGATACCTAGAAGACTAGGTGTTAAAATCTATTTTAAAATGTTGTGAATGTTACATAAAAATCTAACAGCACATCCTGTTTTTGTTTTATTTCACTAAAGATATTTGCCAAAGAATAAAAATGTTAAATTAATGAAAGATTGACATCATACATTTTATCCATTTGTAGTTAGGACTGTGAAGCGATACCATCATTAGAATAAGAATATTAATATAAATCTGTGATTTTACCTTACAGCGCATACTACTGTGTATTAATCAACATCTTTGACCAATCAGAATTGAGGATTCAATAGCGCTGTGGTATAGACCATATAAAGTCATGCTTAAATGATTTACCTTTTACTATTCAATCACACGAATACTCAATCAAGGCTTAGAGTCCCAGGATATCATTTCTAGATTTACAAATAAGTTAAATTAATTATTTTCCCACATTGGTCAATTAATTAATCAACCCAGCCTTCGAACGGATGTTTCCACTAGGCAGACATCAGAGTATTTCAGAAACTTCTACTTCTGATACATACTTACACAAGAAAAATTCTGTCACCTTTTTCAGACTTCTGCACTTCACAGCTCAGAAGGTGAGTTCACATGAAGATCAGGGTTATTTTTACCACACTTCCATTGAAAGTTCTTGATTTTAGTCATGGGTTATGACAGAGATTTGGACCTAGTGACATTCCAGATGGCGCACTTTACAAAAATCTCATTTCTCACTTTCTGAGCTGTGAATTGTAGAGCTTACGAAGGAGCTAGCACCTCATCGTGAGCTTTAAAGTTGAAATAATCCTACTCCGACTTCATGCTGCTGCTATTTGCACATCAAGAGCCATGTTCACTAGCATGTATTTTTCATTCGTTAAAGTATTCTCATCTCGACATGCTCTTCGAATGTTTTATTCAGGATAAAGTGTACATGTGGTGAGATGAGATGGCTTAGGTCTGCTTGTACAACATGGCCAATGGCTATTTGTATTGGCTACTTGGAATTTTAAGTCAGACTCGCTCCTGCAAGAATCAGGAAGAGTAGATGTTTACATATCAGGAGTATATTTAACACATATTTAAAGGTACAGGTTGTAATTTTTTA
Organism: Ictalurus furcatus; assembly: GCF_023375685.1. Taxonomy (NCBI): domain Eukaryota; kingdom Metazoa; phylum Chordata; class Actinopteri; order Siluriformes; family Ictaluridae; genus Ictalurus; species Ictalurus furcatus. The sequence goes on along the minus strand of NC_071268.1, from coordinate 7,842,800 downwards.
AACATGTTTCTCGACCAATAATAATAATTAAGTTGGAAGATATGTTAGAAAAACTATGATGTAAAATATGAACAAAAATGTATGTATTCATAAACAAAGATATGTGTAAAAAATGAAATTGACAGGGGAAAAAAAAAGTATTTGGACACTATAGTGAATATATATATGTAGGATTTTACTCAACAAGTTGCAATAATGGTGAAGTTGAAGTTCTCAGAGATGACATTATTAAACAACACTGCAATGGAAAAATCTACAGAGCCATAGCAAAAACCATAAACATCCCTGTCAGTACAATTGGTTGAATAATATGCAGGTGGAAATTCCATGGAACTTTCCGGGCAGGTGAATCGTGCAAGATTGCACAATGCACTCTCAGACTTATGGTAAGGAAGGTAAGACAGAATCCAGCAGTCACTTGGAAAGAGTTGCAGGATGACCTGAAAGCAGCAGGAACAACAATTACACAGAGAACAATAAGCTTTAAACTGAACTGCAATCATCTCAGTTTCTACACAGAGATGTGTGTCTGAAAACATTTTGACAACTCAGAGTTCTTTTGAAGCTCTAGTTAGACAAAATAATAATAGAACTCTTTGGCAATAATTCAGCTTGTCATTTTTGGAGAAAGAAGAGTTATATGTATGATCCAAAGAACAGCATACCTACAGTGAAGCACAGGGGTGGGAACGTCACGATATGGGCCTGCTTCTCTGCAAAGGGTGCTGGAGCATTACATGTCATCCAAGGAAACGTGAATGGAGCAATGTACCAGAATTTAATCTCACTGGCCAAAAAACTATATCTAGGGTGAAGATGGATGTTTCAATAAGACAAGTATCCATCCATCCATCCATCCATCCATCTTCTATACCGCTTATCCTTTTCAGGGTCACGGGGATCCTGGAGCCTATCCCAGGGAGCATCGGGCACAAGGCGGGGTACACCCCGGACAGGGTGCCAATCCGTCCCAGGGCACAATCACCTACACATTCACACACCTATTCACACATACGGACACTTTAGGCACGCCAATCAGCCTACCATGCATGTCTTTGGACTGGGGGAGGAAACCATTGCGCCCTAAGACAAGTATATGAAATAAAAATGAAAGCGTCCAAATACTTTCTCCCCTCATTTTATAAGGAGTGCCAACTATACCAGCGTCAGTTGTAAACCTGTGATTTGCAGCTGGACCTGGAATTAATCAGCACCTTAATCAACACCAATCAGATTTGAGAATTCTACAGTCATCTGGTTTAAAGAACATCATTAGAACATTCAGTGGGTATTTAAAAGGTTCAAAGGAAATAATGTTCCTGCAAAGTTGGCCAAAGAAAAAGCATTTGCTGTGATGATAAATTGCTTCCAAATGTTATCAGAATGTTTCTTTCACAGCGTTCCTACTTACTTCATGGTAATATTAATGTTAATGTTTCTACATCTAAATACATGGCTATTACATGAAAATCCCCCCAGAACAACAGATTAAACGTACTTTAAACCAAATTTCCTTGAGCCGTGATGTGTAGAATGTATCTATATGCTGAATCCTAGTCATACATTTGATATATTCCTACATTTTTTTAAATTAAATGTAAAGAAATTCCATGTCAAAACCTACAAAAGCACCAACAATATCTTCCTTAATGTTTCATTCTTTTTCAACACGTCTCTCTCAGCATGTTGTTATACAGAGACGTGTCAAAGTCCAAGAAAACCTGATATGGCTATTATTAATTTTGCTTGCAATTGGTACAGGCAATGAGTTCAGCATGTAACAATATTATGAAAACCCTGACCTTGTCACATTCAATAATCTGATTTGCCGCCTCCAGTGATATTTGCTTCTACTTTGCATAAAATTCCCAGTTGTTGTTTTTTTTGTTTGTTTGTTTGGTTTTTTTTTTGGTTTTTTTTTTGTTATCATTACCTGCTTTGCAAAACTCTTTCTTTCTTAATCCTTAATGCAGGATCTCCTCAGGACTCCATAGAAAATAAAAAAAGAAATATGAAGGTAGGCTTCTGTGTACATGTTTCTGGCTCTGAGATAGGCTCCGCCCATAGCTAGAACAGTGCTGTTTAGCACTGTCTCTTTTTGCTTAGAGTGCTTTCACATATGAAGTGTCCAGTCCATTTGAATTGAACCATTGTGCAGTTACCTCTCTGGTTTTGTTTAGGCAGGTGAAAACACGGCAGTTATACTAAGTCCAAAATAAGCATCCCAAGAGAGTCTGAGTGAGGTGGTCTGATTTCGCTTCCAGTCAAACTCTAGCGCAGTTTGACTGCAATGAGAAAGCGATTCGACTCTGAGTGAAACAAACATGCTGTGTATTTTGGCTTGCAGCATTTTCTTATAAGTGAGAGCTGCTAAACTGAGCTGTGAGTCACACATTGAGCCAAAGGACAAAGATGTAGGACTGCAGAAATGCAATGTGCCCTGGATATTTGGACCAACACACAGATAACCAGTGAAGAAAAGAGTTTTACGAGTATGTCTCCAGCTCCTTAGGTAAAGTTTTTTATTAAAGTGTGAACGTGCAGTGTGAGAACAAATCAAACTAAATTGCAAATAAACCAAAAGTAACATATTTTGCTCTGATTTGGATTCGCAAAACAGACTAAATAGGTGTGAAAGCAGCACGAAAGGCATAGTTTCCACTGAGGAGGTGGACAGCATGTTTGCATCGCATCTGTTGGGTTGGGGGTTCGAATCCCACCTCCACCCTGTGGACATAGAGTTTGCATGTTCTCCCCATGCTTCGGGGGTTTTCTCCAGGTACTCCGGTTTCCTCCTCCAGTCCAAAGACATGTGTAGTAGGCTGATTGGCACTTATAAATTGTCCATAGAGTGTGTGTGAGATTGTGCCCTGGGTTGGGTTGGCCCCCTGTCTAGGGTGTTCCCCGCCTTGCGCCCCAAGTGATAGGCTCCAGGCTTCCTACGACACTGTCTGGGATAAGCGGTACAGAAAATGGATGGATGGATGGACTTACCACTCAATAAAGGTAAGCGCTACAAGTTTAGAACAACAAAGTGAGAGTGTAGCCGTTTGAATAGGCTTGAGAACATGTTTTCTTCTTATCGCCAGAGCTCTTGATGCAAGACCCAGTCGCTAATAGCCTTTCGAGAAATGCTTTACGTCTCTCATTCCTTTGTTTACTTTGTAATTGTTCGATTCAGAGGGTCCTGGTTGAGCAGGACAGTTGTTCTCAGCTCTGGGGGTGTCGAGAATGAGCCGTCTGTAAGAGTAAATGCGTTCACACCATAAAGGTGATTTAAACAGAATGAGTATGTTCTGTAGCTCATGGTCTTCTCTCTCTGATTAAGACACTGGGGGGAAATGAGCTTTGTTAATGAACGTTTAACCAAAACAGTAAAAACTCCAGGGCTGGAGCTGATGTCTTCAGTGCAGCATATGGCTGCATCAGCGCACTGTGGCGTGCTGAGAGTCGTGCCCATTGGCTCAGATCGCATTGTGAGCCACATCCCTCGTTCTTGCATGAGAGTTATTTAAAAAGCTTTCAGCAGAGCAGCTGATACAAAGGCCTTTTCACTTTTGAGGGAGGAAAAGAAAGGACAGCACTTAGCCTGCTGAGTTCATTCCAGGTTCCATCGCTCCGCGTCCTATCTCTGCCCTGCTTCCTTTTGTGAAATCTTTCTATCATTCTGTTGCATATGAAAAGTTTTAAGGATATTCAAGCAATTTTCTGATTTGTCTTTGTGCTCGGGATAAAATGCTGTTCTCACCTTTTAATGTATGATCTTTTATGCTAGTCTCACTCTCTTCCGCTCTCTCTCTCTCTCTCTCTCTCTCTCTCTCACACACACACACACACACTCATTTTCATCACTGGCTGTGTTGAATGATGGGACGGCGTGTGTAGGTGCTGTTTGTTTATGACGGACTGCATGCTCATCAACACCTCTTAATGCAGAGAAGGTCACTATGGCAAATGCATAACACTCAATCACACAAGCATAGCAGGCGCGCTGATAAGCATATTAAAGCGTCCGGTAGCGACCTTGGCTATGTGGTTATGCATTTCCCACTCGTACAGCTTCGCCTATTGATTCTCCTGACTGTATTATCCAGTCCTCACTGGGTGTAAGGCATCGGTGGACAGGAAGTAAATACCCAGACAATAATGGAAATGTTAGAAACATGGAGGCAGGGATAAATAGACAATCAGCAGGATTAATTAAGCGTGGACAAATAGTGCTGACCATCACATTTATTCATCTGACAGATGCTTTTATGGAAGTGGCTTGCAAAATGAGGCTGAATCCAGTTCAAGGATAAAACTGACCAAGGAGAAATTTGAGCAATCGGAGATCACTACCTGGAGAACTCAGACATCAGACTAAATACGAGAACATGCTAGCAACTCAGCTGACTTGTTGCTTTGTCCTAGTCAGGGTCATGATGGATGTGGAGTATATCCCAGGAACACTGAGTGTGATGTGGGAATACATGCAGGATATGATGCCAGGCCATCGCATGTCACTACACACACACACACTCACACGTAGATGCAATTTTCAGAACATGGAGGAAACCTTCTCAGACATTGGGACAGCATCCAAAACATCACACAGATAATAACTTGAGCTCAGGATTGAACCTGAGAGCCGTGACATGGCAAAGCGACCCACTGAGCCACCATGCTGCACTTCTAAAGTCCCCATGAAACAACTTCTTCAGCTGTGATTTGATTCCATATGTTGATGTATTTCCTTCTAAAAGTCAGAGTGACGTTGTCTTAAACTGTTATGAATAATCAAAATCCTTTTTTATCGTTTTCCTGGAAGTGATAAACTATCAAATTAAATCTCTAAAACGAATTTTTCGTGATTTTATTCTTCAGATATACTATCATATTGATGTCTATAACACTAAAACGCTAAAGCTCTGAAACAGCAATTTTGAATTCAGGGACACTAAAAATCAGGACGCGATTAACTCCTACCAATAAAAGTCCACTCTTAGATAAAATGGTTCCAACTCTAGCACCTGAGTTCATTTAGTAGCTTCATCCTTCAGCTCAATGAGCTGTATTGTAATTGAAAATGAACTTTACACGAGTGCTTATGTTGGAATGTGTAAATGATTCCTGAAAACACTTCAGGTTTGAGCCATGGTGTTGATAGCATCTCAAAAAGCTGCTAGTTTAATTAGTGAGAAAATAGTGAGTTGGTAGCATGGTTCCTTTCTAAATCAACGTGCTCATTCGTTCAGTATACTGCTTTATCCTCGTGAGGCTCACGTTGGATCTGGTGCCTTGAGGTGGGAATATGACCTGGATGGAAAGCCAGTCCATCACGGATACCACTACTGATCATTCAGAACCCAAAGACATTTTCATGCAACGTTAGCATGTTCTCATTATAAGACGGTCAAGAATGTGATGTAAATACACAGTAAACCTGTTTTTAGGGGTGTTTTTACATCCACTAACCATCTAAAGAACACCTGAGAACCTGTTTTTTTTTTTCTTTCTAAAAGTACAATGTATTGCATCATCAAAAACACTGTGCACAAGAAAACGGACAAAAATACAAAAACGCAACTAATTAGGGTTCATTTTTATGATGCTTTCTCACTCTACTGCCTTTGTCTTTTTGCTATTTCTGAGCTCCAGGTCATCGTGATGCCCCCATGGCACATCTTTAACTCGGGTGTCTTTCAAATTTTATTCTTTGCTCTTTTCAGACTGCAGAAAAGGAGCCCCTGACTGCCAGAACCACAGACTCTCTGCATGGTTTTCACAGAAAAAGAGACGAAAAAAAAAAAACTGAAGCCTAAAAACCTTTTGTGAGACTCTGCTTAGACCACGGAGCTGAGCTAATGTGAGTTATGAACCTTGTTTAAGGTTCTCTGGCAGTTTGTTTTGATTGAAAACTTTTGATTGATGGATATTTAAGCTTACCTGAGCCACAGAGAACAGTGTTCAACCATTATGTTGGAAGATGCTGGGAAAACCTTTCACATGGTAAGTTGTGACATTTTCTACTATATACGTAGTTCTGAAACAACTTTGACTTTGAAGTGGACATGTAAAGTACTAGCATTTTGAAAAGAGCGAAAATTACATAGAAAGATTTCTGTTCGACTTCAGCAGACGAGTCGTTGACATTTTGACAATCAGTGTCTGATTTCAAAGTAAATTGATTAGGCCTTAATCTGCTTCACTACAACTTGATCAAAGTGTGACATTCACTGTGTGAGGTAATCACAGTTAGCTCACAGGTTTTTAGACATCTTTGGTTAAACTGACTGCTCCTACCAGTTTATTTGTTAAATCGGTTCCTTATAGAATGTGGTCTTTGGAGGAAGAGAGCATAGACAAGGGTTTAAAAAATGTAATTTCGCATTGTTTTGGTGAAATACATGTTCCCTTTCAAAGGGAACTTCACGTTGCATTTAGCATAACACTATGGGAGGGGCGCTCCCATAGTGTTATGCTAAACGCAACGTCTCGTTCCCTTCTCGGGGAACAGGGTTACGTGCGTAACTCAGACGTTCCCTTCTTGGGGAACAGGGATACATGTGTAACCCAGACGTTCCCTTCTCGGGGAACAGGGTTACGTGCGTAACCCAGATGTTTTCATAATGTTGAAGTGTCAAAGTATGCTACAGGTAGAAAAACAGATTTTCTGTCTTTTTGTCTGTTTGCCAGAATTCCTTCTGATGGGCTTTCCCAAACCACCACACACAAGTTTTTGAAAATTATTATTCAGTTTATGGTCACAACAACAAAAATTGGTCAAAGAATCATGGACCAAAATGTGTCGCAGTGTGTTTCTCTGTGTTTCAGAGTTTTGCTCCATCCCAACTCGCACAGTACAGGGATAGAGTAAAAACATGGACTGTCTCAAGTCTCACTTGAGAACAACTACTTTAATCCAGGTTTCCACTTATCCACAAGATTTTCAGCCCGATTTTGCGTTCACACATCGTAAAATAAGAATTCTTCGGTCATGAGTTCAGTGAGACAAAAGACAGCTAACAACAAAGTTCTGCCAATGTCAGGCATTTTTTTTACTGAATGTAAATGCTGCTATGATGCTTGTCTAAAAGCCACCAATAGGAGGACGCCATAGGATGACGCAAAACTAATTCGACAGCTACAGTTACTAAAAAAGTTTTTTTTCCTTCTCATAGACATGAGTAAAAAGTACTTTGTCGTGTAGCCATTCAATTAGGCCAAATACAATGAACTGTTCTTTTAATACCTTCTTTATTGCTAACCGAATAACCACATGAAGTTCCGAGTTCAGTCAAAACTGTACTGTAAAGTGTGCATTTTTTGAAGGAGCCAAAAGATATCATGCATCCCTTTTTAACTAGGGCACATCCACGAATCAGTACAGGGGTCAGAGGTTACCCAATAAGCCTTTATTCAACAAAAACAATTATTATAGCCAGTTATTTTCACATGGATTATTTAATGTAAAATATACTTTTAATTTCTAAAGTATAACACAACATACTTCAGTCTCTGCCTCAGAGAAATCATTTTTTGGGCCGTTTAGTAGCCAAGCTTTGCGATTTCCACTTTGTGATCTTGGCCTTTTTGTTGAATTTTTGCAGGCGTCACTAAATGCAAATCAGCTGTGGCTTGCAAGCACCCGGTAATTACGAGTGATTGACATCTCTCAACATAAACACTCAAGAAACATTTGAAGATCTGTTGTTCATTTTTGGTTCGGTTTGGCTTACGTAAACATTCACACACAACTTTGCTGAAATGATAAATGAGGCCCAACTATCTGTTACCGCATTCAGCCAAAATTGAATCGGGATCATCTTGTACAGTGAAACAAGCAAAAATCACACAGTTTATTTGCCATAAAACAGGTTTGGTTCCCTTACGGTACCGCTTTAAAGAACTTCGACTTTTAAAGAGCATTCGCTACACTGCTGCACATATGAGTTTGTTTATCGTTTATTCCCTGTCTCCTGTCTGATTAATTCATGACCTTTCTCATCTATGAGCATCGGTCACATTCCTGTGAGGAGTCAGCTGCACAGTGACAGGAGTTCCGCTGCCGTAGGGTCGGCACATTTGCACATCTGTGAGCCCTAAACCACAAACACACACACGTACACACATGCACACGAATACACAACCTCATCTTGAGACGAGGAGGATCTTAATTTCCACTGGAAGGCTCGCCACAGGCTCCTGCAATCTGTCCACTCTTAAATCTCCCATCTTCAGCTGTCACCCGCAGCTAACTTTTCAGCCCAGACTTTCAAACTCACTTTCAGAGAAACGTGTGAATGACAGACAGCTTTGCTCTAACTCCCAGGTTTGACAGTTGCCTGTTTGATAACAGTAAAGGTGAAATAGATTAATTGTTGAAGCAAAAAGGCTCCTTGTGTTTCTGTTTTCTGTCTCATTATTAATTTTCTCCCCTCTATTCTTCATTCATGAGCTGCTAACGTGATGTCTGCAGGGGAGAGAAAACAGGATGGCAATTTAACTGCCTACGCTGGGAAACAGTGAGCTTTTTTTTCCTGCTCATAGCTACTCAGTTATACAATAAAAAAAGTAAGTGCCCAGCTAATGTAGCTGCAGGCCTTCCTCCAGCTGTACGCACGAGTGAAGTTGTCCTCCCCGGCTTCTTTGTAATAGACCTGTGATTTCTGCAGTGCATCCCGATTATGATGCACACTGATTGAAAATAGACTCATTAACATTATGCACTAGTCTGATTTAGAACAAAAACACACACTGGAGGCTGTAACTGAACTGTGATGCAGGTGTGTGTGTGTGTGTTTGTTTATAACTTGGGTATACTAAACGGATATACTACAATAATGCTACATGATTCAATTATGAGAAAACCCGAGCGTTTGACAGAGTACACATGAACGCAATCAGATTTGTGATTAATGAAGTCATAGCTCACTGGAAGCCTTTGATATATGAAATCAATACTGTCACAAGAAAATAATTAACAATGGAGTGGCGTAATGCTGTGTTACTACTGTTACCAATGTGAAGTTGATTATATTCTAATAACTTTTCTATAACTTGCCAGAGAATACATTTTATTTATTTATTTATTTATTTTTATTAATAAAGAACTTTGAAACCAGGTCTCCCTTGTACCATTAAAACAGCTCTGATCCATCGAGGCTTGGAATCCACAGGACCTCTGAAGGTGTGCTGTGGTATCTGGCACCAAGATGTTAGCAGCAGGTCCTTTAAGTCTTGTAAGTTGGGAGGTGGGGCCTCCATGGATTGGACTTGTTTGTCCAGTACATCTCACAGATGCTCAAGTGGATTGAGATCTGGGGAATTTGGAGGCCGAGGCAACACCTTAAACTCTCTGTCATGTTCCTCAAACCAACAATTTTTGCAGTGTTTCAGGGCGCACTATCCTGTTGAAAAATGCCAGTGCTATTAGGGAATACCATTGCCATGAAGGGGTGTACTTGGTCTGCAACAATGTTTAGGTAATACAAATCATAATACATAACATCCACATGAATGCCAGGACCCAAGTTTTCCCAGCAGAACATTGCCCAGACCATCACACTTCCTCCACCAACTTTCCTTCTTCTCATAGTGCAACCTGGTGCCATCTGTTCCCCAGGTAAGCGACACGCATGCACCCGGCCGTCCACATGACGTAAAAGAAAAGATGATTTATCAGACCTTCTTCTTCCATTTCTCCATGGTCCAATTCTGATGCTCACGTGCCCATTGTAAGAGGTTTCGGTGGTGTACAGGGGTCAGCATTGACACTCTGACTGGTCTGTGGCTACACAACCCCATTTGCAGTATGCTTCAATGCACTGTGTGTTCTGACACCTTTCTATCATAGTCAGCATGAACTTTTTCAGCAATTTGTGTGACAGTAGCTGTTCCTTGGGATTAGACCAGATGGACTAGCCTTTGCTCACCATGTGCATCATTGAGCCTTGGGTGTGGGTATATACATATACGCACATATATACGCACACATATATGTACATATACACACATATATACAAACACATGTATAGATGCTGATCAGCCATAACATTAAAACCACTGACAGTGCTCCTTCCTGGGACCACTTTTGATAGGTATTAACCACTGCGTACCGGGAACACCCCATAAGACCTGCCGTTTTAGAGATGCACTGACCCAGTCATCTAACTATCGCAATTTTGCTCAGATCCTTCACTTGCCCATTTTTCCTGCTTCCAACGCATCAACTTTGAGAAGTGTCTGTTAACTTGTTGCCTAATACATCCCACCCCTTGTTATGTGCCATTTTAATGAGATAATCAATGTTATTCACTTCACCTGTCAGTGGTTTTAATGTTATGGCTGATCGGTGTATATTCAGCATATATACGTGTGTTTGTATATATGTATGTATATACAGAGAGAGAGAGAGAGTCATGTCACAGAGGTAAGGACAGATGCAGATGCAGAATATATAGTGGGGGTAATAAGTATTGTAATGACAGCTTCAAGACGCTTCCTGTATGAAGAAATTAATCAGCCCCAGTGTTCAGGTCTTTAAATCTTGTTTAACTGGATTAAAGTCAGGTGATTGACTGGGCCATTCTAACACCTTGATTTTTTTTCTCTGAAACCAACTGAGAGTTTCCTTTGCTGTATGCTTTGGATCGTTGTCCTGCTGGAAGCTCCACCCACGTCTCATCTTCATCATCCTGGTGGATGGCAGCAGATTCTTCTCAAGAATCTCCCGGTAAAGGGCTCTATTCATCGTTCCTTCTATTATATGAAGTCTGCCAGTACCATGTGATGAAAAACAGCCCCACACCATGATGCCTCCACCTCCAAACTTCACTGTTGGTGTAGTGTTTTTAAGGTGATGTGCATTGCCATTTCTTCTCCAAACACGGTGTGTAGTATGAAAGCCAAAAAGTTCAATTTTGCTCTCGTCTGACCAGACTACACTCTCCCAGTATTTCATAGACTTGTCCAAATGAGTTGTAGAAAACTTTAAACGAGCTTCGACATGCCTTTTCTTTAGTAATGGAGTCTTGTGGGGTGAGTGCGAGCAGTGGAGTGCATTGCCTATTGTTTTCTCTGTGATGATGGCACCTGCTGCCTCCAAGTGTTTCTGGAGCTCTTTCCGAGTGGTCCTTGGCTCTTGGGCAACTCTTCTGACTATTCTTCTGACTCCCTGGTCAGAAATCTTGCGAGGAGCTCCTGTGCGTGGCCGGTTGATGACGGAGTGATGTTGCTCCCACTTGTGGATAATGGCTCCAATGGTGCTTACTGGAATATTCAGAAGCTTTGAAATATGTCTGTATCCGATTCCATCAATATGTTTCGCAACAATAAAGTTGTGAAGGTCTTGGGAGAGCTCTTTGCTTTTACCCATCATGAGATGTTTCTTGTGTGACACCTCGGTAATGAAAAGCCTTTGCACAGCCCATCAATTTACTAACCCAGCTGATATTACTTTTCACAGATAGGAAGTATAATTACATTCTAACTACTTACGGATTTCAGCTGGTTCCTTGAAAACTGCTTTTTCGTAGCGTGTTCAATACTTTTGCCCTGTGTCGTTCCACTTTATTACACATGACTTTATTTATGGACTTTATATTTGCGGATTTCTTGAGTTAATAGTGATGTCTGGTATAAATTTCATGTGAACAACCTCACTGGAAATATACTTACTGAAACAAAGTGTTGACACGCTCAAAACTTATTTCCCCTACTGTAACTTCAAATATTTGAATGAAGTACAAACAAAACATAAAAAAAAGACTTACAAGAACCAGGACTAGAATGAAGCGAAACAGAAGGATAAACCAAAACAATGCAAGATAACTGGTGCAATGCAGAACGAGACTATTATATACTATTACATACTACTACATACGTGCTAATGAGACAAACGTGAATCAGGTGAACCAGACATGTGACCAGGTGCAGTGGCTGATGGGAATCGTAGTTTTAGTCATTTTCCCGCTATTTACATGACAGAGAGAGAGAGAGAGAGAGAGAGAGAGAAACAATTGTTACTATAGAAACAATAATAATAACGGTCAAAGCGGCTGTTATGGAAAATAAATCAACCCCCTTCTGACCAGATTAAATGTTAATATAAACAGATACAAAGTTTGCTTTGTCATTCTTTAATAAATAAAAAAGCATTGTTAAATTTCTGGTTGTGCTGTCACAAGAAAATAATCAACTTCAGGGTGATAACAGTAACTCACGTTGCTTCACGCTGGGTCGCATCAGGACAATGCATCATTTTCCTATCAGGTATTTTCATATCACAGCATGCTCTGTCATGTTTTATTCATTCATCTTATACGGTGGTTTATGTGCTTCTCACTTGTATAATGCCTGTTAGGGTCTTTTTTCAGTAAGTAATCTTACATCTGAGAAAGTCACTCTATAATTATGATGAATTATACTTTTCTGATGAATCTAATGTTATTGATATTTAGTTTTGTTCATATACTTGTGTGAAAGCAGGCCTATATGTGACTAGAATCGCATGCACCAATTTACAGTACATTGCTGTACAAAAGGTATTTGCCCCTATCTTGATTTCTTCTGTTTTTGTGTATATCTCATACTAAATTGATTCAGAAATTAAAACAAAGGCTACCTGGGTAAACACAAAATACAGGTTTTTTTTTTTTTTTTTTTTTTTTTTTTTTAAATGATAATGTTATTTATTGAAGCAAAAAAGTTATCCAATACCAACCGGGCCTGTGTGAAAATGTATTTGCCCACTGTAGTTACTAATTCCCCAAATCTATGAAACTGTATTCATAATAGGGTTCAGCTGGACTAGACACAACCAGGCTTGATTATTGCAAACCCTGTTCAATCAAATCAACACTTAAATAGAACTTTTTCAACAGCATGAAGTTGGTTAAAAGGTCTTACCCAGTAACACACTATGACAAAGTTGAAAGAAATTCCAGAAATGATGAAGAAGAAGGTGATTGAAATACATCAGTCTGGGAAGGGTTACAAAGCTATTTCAAAGGCTCTGTGACTCCAGAGAACCACAGCGAGAGCCGCTATCTCCAAATGGAAAAACTGGGTACAGTACTGAACCTTCCCAGAAGTGTACGACCTTCCAAAATTCCTCCAAGAACACAACAACTACTCATCCAGCAAGTCACAAAAGAGCCAAAGACAACATCAAAGCACCTACAGGCCTCTCTTGCATCAATAAAGGTCACTGTTCATGACTCCACTATCAGAAAGACACTGGGCAAAAATGGCATCCATGGAAGAATATCATACCCATGGTCAAGCATGGTGGTGGAGGTATGATGGTGTAGGGATGCTTTGTTGCTTCAGGCCCTGGGCAACCTGCAATAATTGAGGGAAACATCAATTCTACTCTCAACCAGAAAATCCTAAAGGAGAATGTCTGGTCTTCAGTCCATAAGTTGAAACTCAAGTGCAACTGGATTATGCAGCAAGACAATGATCCAAAGCATAGGAGTAAGTCCTAGTCCTAGAAGTAAGTGAAAGACTGATCTCCAGTTATATAGGCAAATCCTTTTCCACAGCACTGTAGATGGATGGATGTTAGGCTGGCTGGTAGAGATAGATGGATGGATGAATTTATGGATGGTAATCAGACCAATAGAAATGGATGGATGGATGGATGGATACTTTTTCACAGCACTGTATATGCGGTTACGTGTGAGTGTGTGTAGGTGTGCGTAGGTGTGTTTGGGAGTCTGTTGTGTCGCACCTTGTTGTGAGCATTAGCAATCAGCCGAGCAGACGTTGCTAATTCAGCTTGCTGATAAAACGTGTTGATGGCTCTTTGTATCGCTGTCATTGCCGAGGCCAAGTTCGGCGTGTGTGTTTTCTGAACCACGATGGTCAATATTGGTACTAACCACTTTTTCAAAGGGCCTTTGTTTGTCTTTCCTCAACCCTCTCTCCCTCCCTCTCTCTCCTTGTCGCTCTCTCTCTCTCACTCTCCCTCCCACTCTATTAGTGTTTCTGTAGAGATTAAATCATTTGGATTTTCTCAGGCTCCCACTACTATTTTATGTTCTTTACTTTCATTTCAAAAACCATTTAGTTGCAGGTACAACACTGCCATTAACGAGCAATGCAGCTGCGTATGGATCTGATGTTCTCTTCTAAGTAAATGTGTGTGTGTGTGTGTGTGTGTGTGAGTGTGTGTGTGTGAGTGTGTGTTTGGCTCTTGGGCAAAAGCAAGCAGTCACAGAGACAGTAAACTAAACACATCTGCCAACTTCCCCTTTCAGCCGCAGGTTATCAGAGCCACACTGAGCAACCGATTAAAAAAAAAAAAAACAAATACTACTCATTTCAGCTGCAGTGCCTTCATTTCAGAAAGCAAAGCAGAACATTCGAGCATGGAAATAACGATAAAAATGAAATGCTGTTTTTTTTTTGTTTTTTTTTTTTTTACATGCATTTGGTTTAGCTGGATTGTCGTGGAATCTTTCTTTGCTACATAAAGATATATGATCAAAATCTCATGTCACAATAATTTTATTAATAAAAGATCTCACAGCTCAGTCGGTAGAAGATATTTTTCATATTTCCTCCACAATCTTTTGAATAGGGTTCCCGTGAACACGGGAAAAAACGTTATTTGTGCTATTAGCTTTAAAAAAGAAATGGTTTAAGACAGACTTGGAAACAATGAGTAGACAAACAATGCTTTGACGTCTGTGAGGAACATCATCGTTTCCGTTCAGGAGATAAATCGTTAGATAATTTGACCAGAATAAGCAAAGCAAAAGAGGTTTATTAATAAAAGATCTCCTAGCGCTCAGACAGTAGTAGATATTTTATCTTGTACCATCCCTAAATTTTGGAATAGTGAGAAGAGAACACTGGAAATATTCTATAGCTGTATTGGTGTTATAGGTTTATTAAAATCCATTGGGTTAATGGTGCTTTTATATTGCTATACGTTTTAAATATTTCTTTTTGACGATTTATAGTCATTTTCATACTGTACACTGTGGGCAATTTGTTAATTAACATAAATTGTATGTTCCTTTACTTAAACTTTACTTACTATTAAATCTTTTGTTTGATATTTTAAAGTTTTAACGAATCATGATTGTGGACTCCAAAATTTTTATATATATTTTTTTTAAACATGTGAAGGACTAAGGATTTGATGTCATTTTTATTTACTGAATTTCCCAGTCTGTGAGGAACTAACTGTAGTCAGTGAGTGTTACAGAAATACTGACTTCCTTCTCCCTTTCCTTCTCCCTTTCCTTCTCCCTTCCTTCTCCCTTCCTTCTCCATTTCCTTCTCCCTTTCCTTCTCCCTTCCTTCTCCCTCTCCTTCTCCCTTTCCTTCTCCCTTCTCCCTTTCCTTCTCCCTTCCTTCTCCCTTCCTTCTCCATTTCCTTCTCCCTTTCCTTCTCCCTTCCTTCTCCATTCCTTCTCCATTTAATTCTCCCTTCTCCCTTCCTTCTCCCTTCCTTCTCCCTCTCCTCCTCTCTTTCCTTCTCCCTTCTCCCTTTCCTTCTCCCTTCCTTCTCCCTTCCTTCTCCCTTTCCTTCTCCCTTCCTTCTCCCTTTCCTTCTCCATTTCCTTCTCCCTTCTCCCTTTCCTTCTCCCTTCCTTCTCCCTTCCATCTCCCTTCCTTCTCCTTTTCCTTCTCCCTTTCCTTCTCCCTTTCCTTCTCCATTTAATTCTCCCTTCTCCATTCCTTCTCCCTTTCCTTCTCCCTTCCATTTCCCTTCCTTCTCCCTTCCATCTCCCTTCCTTCTCCCTTTCCTTCTCCTTTCCTTCTCCCTTTCCTTCTCCCTTTCTTTCTCCCTTTCCTTCTCCCTTCCTTCTCCATTCCGTCTTCCTCACACAGCTGTTATATCAGAAATCTGAAAACAGACGGTGATGGCAAAACTTTATTTATTTACTTACTTTTAGAATATTTTTTGCTAATTTTGCCCTGTGTTTTGGATTGACGCCTTGTTATAGGATACACACACATACTTTTCACCCAGAAACTTTGGGGATGCAAACTTTTGTTCTGATTTCCACCTGAAAATTGTACAATGATATAACTATACACTAATAACCTGCACTATTTTAAATGATTTACAATTAATTTTCCTTCTTTAAAAAAACAAAAAAAAAAACCACTGGGAGATAAGAATAGATATGGTGGTGTTTAACAGACAGTATCCCCAGTGTGCGCATGTGTGTTAACATGGAGTGTCTGTGGACTAAATGTGTGTTTAACACAGTGTGGGTCTGCATGCATGTTTAATATGGAGTGTGTGTGTGTGTGTGTGTGTGTGTGTGTAACATAGAGGACTGGTGTAGTGTGAATTACAGTAATTGCCTTGTTTGTTTTTGTTTTGCTGGTTCTGTGGGCTGCTAAGCCACTGCTCCACTGCCTCTGATTGTTTGTCATTTGCCATTTCGAGTGGAACTAACAAGCATACAGCGCAAGTGGGATTGAGAAATTGTGTGTGTGTGTGAGCTCGTGATAACAGCACAAGAGAGAGAGAGTAAAAAAAAAAATATCCCCACTTTTGTTACCCTTCCTGCCTCCGTCTTGTCACAAATCTTTCCACCTACGCACATATTCATCTGTTACGATGGCCACGTCTCTATGGCACACACTGAAAGCTAGATTATTGCATTGACGCAGATCTGTGTGTGTATGTGTGTGTGTGGGTGTGGGTGTGTGTGTGTGCTTCCTGTGAAAACGTTCAAAGGACACCTGAGTCACTAGGAAGTACATTATCTCTAATGTCCACTTCTATGAAGTGACCTCATGAAGGGCCGCTTCGTTGAGCTTGGGATGAGATAAGAGGCTGATAGTGGAGTGTCACTGAAAAAGGTCACGGCCATCGTAAAGCAATGATGGAGAGAGAGAGAGAGAGAGAGAGAGAGAGAGAGAGAGAGAGAACAGAGGGAGAAAGAACTGAGACAAAGAACGTTATGAGGGATTAACATCCGCTGAAATAAAAACCTAATGACTGACAGCGACATAGAAACGTGGGGAAGAAAACAACAGAGCCAGTAATTGAGTTTTTTTTTTTTTTTAAATACTATTAGAATACTGTTCTTCGTTGTTTGTTAATATAATGACAGTATCAATAAAATGACAGTACACTCGGAGAGGCCATTAAGGAAAACAGTGTCTCAGTTCATCTCAGCTCATCATTAAGAGAATTTACAAGTGAGACAGAATCTAATCCGCACTCAGAAGTGAATGGTTCAGGGTTCAGGATCTCGCTCAAGGGATCTACAGCAGATCTCTGGAGGCATGGGATTAAACAACAGACTATAACAATAGACTTTAGAGTCTCAAACACTAAAGCATAATCTCCTAATGCACACAAAGCTCTTTCTCACAGATAGATGGATGAATAATAATCAATCCAGTAGAGATTAATGTATGTTTTTACATTTATATAGCACTTTTCTAGACACTCAAAGTGCTTTACAAGGTATGAGGGGGCACATCTCCCATGATTCACCACTAGTGTGTAGCATCCACCATAGTGTGCCAGAACACCTACCACACACCAGCTATTAGTGGAGAGGAGAGAGTGATGTAGCCAATCCAGAGATGGGGATTATTAGGAGGCATGATAGAGAAGGGCACATGGAGGGAATTTCCACACGGGGGTTACCAGAAATGTCCTAGGATTTTTAAGGCTCTCACTATTACCACTTCACATGTGGTCTCCCATCCATATCCTGGCCAGGTTTAACTCTGCTTAGCTTCAGTGGGAAACCAGGTGAGAACTGCAGGGAGATATGGCTCCCACATAGTGTTGCTGCTAAAGGTGGCATAACCAAATTTTAAGTTTAAGGCAGCAATTAGTTTTTCACATTGGTGATTGGATAACTTTTTTATTGCTTTAATTTAAAAAAAAAAAAAAAAACCTGTACTGTGTGTTTACTCAGGTTGCCTTTGTTTTATGTTGCATTTCGTTTAAAGATCTAAAACTATTTCGTATTGTATACAGTACACACAAAAACAGAAGACATCAGGATGAGAGCAAATACTTTTTCACAGCACTGTTGATGTATGGATGTTAGGCAGGCTGGTAGAGATAGATGGATGGATAGGTAGATGGCTGGATGAAGAGATGGATGGTAGTCAGACCAATAGAAATGGATGGATGGATGAATGAATGGATGGATGAATAGTAATCAGGCCAGTAGAGATGAATGGATGGTGGGAAAGCAGACTGATAAAAATAGATGGATGGATGGATGGTAGGAAAGCAGACTGAGATGGATGGATGGATGGATGGAAGGAAGGATGGATGGATGGATGGAAACAGACTGGTAAAAATAGATGGATGGATGGATGGATGGATGGTAGGAAAGCAGACTGAGATGAATGGATGGATGGATGGAAGGAAGGATGGATGGAAACAGACTGGTAAAAATAGATGGATGGATGGATGGTAGGAAAGCAGACTGATGGATGGATGGAAGGAAGGATGGATGGAAACAGACTGGTAAAAATAGATGGATGGATGGATGGATGGTAGGAAAGCAGACTGAGATGGATGGATGGATGGAAGGAAGGATGGATGGATGGATGGAAACAGACTGGTAAAAATAGATAGATGGATGGTAGGGAAGCAGTCTGGTAAAGATGGATGGATGTATAGTAATCATACTGGTAGAGATGTATGGATGGATGGTAGGGAAGCAGTCTGGTAAAGATAGATGGATGTATAGTAATCATACTGGTAGAGATGTATGGATGGATGGATACATGGATAAATGAGTAGCAATCAGGTTAGTATAGATGGACAGATGGTTGGATGGCTGGATGATAAACAGGCTGTTTATATGGATGGAAGGGTTGATGGGGGGTGTATGGATGGATGGCTAAATGGATGGACAGTATAAAACATAAGCAAACCAAGGATCCCATATTTTGTTTAATAGTTAGATCTTTTTTTATAAAACAGTAGACAGATGATAAATATCTAGCGTGATTAGTGTGGTGTTATTTTTTTGGAAGTCACCGGTGGCGTTTTCCCCTGACAGGATCTGAGCTGCTATTAAAGGGGATGAGGGCATAACCAAGCATTAGGGGAAAAAATGACATATAAGACTATTTATTTTCTCCAGGAAGCTGGCTTTCCACTGACAGGATGTACAATTCAGCAAGAGTTAAAATGTATTTTCAGGGCTATTTTGGTATTCCACCTGCTGTTCCAAATAAGTTTTCTATGAGGTTGAGGTCTGTTAAAGTGTTCCAGACTGCTTATGTACCCTACAGTCCTCATCCTGGAACATATGAGTGTTGTGTTGTGCTTGGACAAAAACAAACCTCGGAGTCTGGACAACAAACGGACCATCTGCTTTTAAGCTAAATTGCATGCATCCAGGTGCACAACCTACTGACATTATATAATAAGACACTATTGCTATTGGTAGATCTGACTATTTGTTTTGTACGACACTGTTAGAAAAACAGCCATCAGTTTGTTTCTTTGGGGAAACCTACAACAGTTCCGTGTAGAGTTTATTATTATTTTTTTAAAATACATTTTTGCGAAGGTTCCAGTAAAAGGCTCAACAGAAAGAAATGTTTTTTGGGGTCCATTTGAAATGTTTACATTCATCATCACTGAAATGAACAAATATAAGATCGACTGGATTTTAAAGCATGTTACAAGAAGAAGATTGATTTGGATTTTGTCCAAATGGGAATTGTGATTTTTTTTTTTTTCCTTCTAGGTGGTCTTAGTTACTGAAATTCAGTGAATACAGTAAAGGGATAGTTTGGTAAATAATCAGATCATTTTCCAGCTTAGCCACAGAATAGTAGATAAGACAATGATTATTCAATGTCTGACATCTTAATTTTGCACCAGAGCTAATTACTAATAGAATGAACAGATGTCTACTGTATCTTACCCGATTTTTTTTTATATACCCAACCCAGATTATGAAGCTTAACAATGTGATTTCAAGCAATCATATGGAGATGTGGGTGTATAATTACAGAACGCATTCTGAATGTTTCAGACCTCCACTAGAAACCTGTGCAGCAGTGTATATGTGTGTATAAAGGAAATGGAGGATATATAAAAGGATAAATTGATGAGTTTGGGGAGGATTTGACTCTGTGTTGTCTGAAAATGTCCAAGCAGATGGACGAGAGAAGCTCAATAGCACTTCAGCTGATTAGGTGAATGACACCTAGTGCCTAGTGTCAACCCCCCACCACACACGCATGCACACGCACAGATGACCAGGCTCCTGCCTTCTGGTGTCAATCAGTGTAATGTATGCGTGTTGTTGTGTTAACATAATGGCTCCTGTTGTAAGTGCTGTAGCTCTTTGTTAAGACTTTGAACCTTACACCTCCACATGCAGAAGATTTAAAGCCTTGCCATCTCCGTTTTTACCCCGTCAGCTGAACTTTGAGCTTTAATATTGCAGCACACATCCATCATCCATCCTTCCGGGCTCTTCTCCAAAGTGGAATTTCCTAAAGTGGACCTCTATGTAAACAAGTTGAAAACTAATATGCTGTGAGCCAACAATATAAGCGGAATCTCCGCCCTCACGCTGAACACTTTAATAGCAGTGTGCCCATATGAGCCTGATAAAGTAGCCATGACAAGTTGGGTGTTTTTTAAAATTTTTTTATAACGCTTGTGTTGTTGTTTTGCGAGTCACATGGCGGGCCTGCTGTTGATAACAGGGCCGGTCATGTTACAGGACGCAATCTAAGACCAGGAAATAACCTGCTCGATTTTGCACACTTCAGCAAAAAGTAGGGACATACCTACAGCTGACCAACTCACTTCTCACGTCAGTTTTCACCGCCTCAATTCTCTCTCTCTCACACACACACAGGTTTTGGCATCACAGAGCAATATCCTTTTCTCATAACATTGGATCAAATTTAATAGAAATGTCTCCTTATTGTTCCTCTGTCAAAACTGTCCGATAGAGCAGATTAAAGGCTCAGAAAAATGTGAAAGAGAAAACTACAGGCTGCAATAACAGTAATTGATAAATAGATTGTACTGTAGATTATATTGTAGACTACATACTATATGTTTGTGCATGAAATCTGTAATCTTTTTGCATCAAATAATTATACATTTTACACAAATTCATTCGTGTGCACAGATGTTCTTTCCACTCTGACGTCTCAGACATAATGTTACATAAAACATTTAAGCCTCTGACAGGGAAACGCATTAGATGCCTGTCCCGGATCATTTTCATTTTCATGGGCAATTTATGTTTCCTTGAGACCCCTTTAGCACTTGGAGTCACCCCAAGCTTCCTGTCCTTTATGAAACTCCTTTGTCTCTGATGAGTCATAAAATTGTATACAAAAAAAAAACAAACAAACAAAAAAAACAAAAACAAAACACATTATGAAAGAACGAAATGCTGTTTATTTCTTTCTTTGAAAAACAACATACAAAAAAAAAGGGTCACGATTTTACACATTCAACACAATCACTGTGTTGAGTTTTTAAAACTTTAAAAAGTTACCAAGTCCACCCGTTATGAAGGTAGATTTAGACAGGTTTAGCTTTCATGCTAAGTTTATATTCAATCAAATAAAAGTCGAATTAGAAGTAGAGTTAGAATTTGGGGCAATTCTACAATCAGAAATATAATCAGGAGCAGGGTTAGCATTTGTACTATGTTTATATTAAATCAAAAGAAATTAGAATTAAAATTAGAATTGGGTGGAATTAACATTCATATTAAATCTATATTAAATTTAATGCAATGCAACCATATCAGCTTTATTCAGTCTAATTAGTCTGAATTTTTTTTATGAGATCAGGTTTGAGAGGTTTGTTTTAAAATCGAATTCTCACTGTTATGCAAGTGATATAAATAACAGTGCTGAACAGTGTTCAGCGTCAGAGTGTGTTCAGTTCTGTACTCTGTTCTGTGCGGGATTATGTTTGGTGTTCAGAACCAGACTGTGTTCAGTGCCGACAAGTGTTCAGTGCAAGACTGCATTCAGTTCTGGACTCTGTTCAATGCAGAACTGTGTTTAATGTTGGACAGCATTCAGTGAGAGACTGTGCTCAGAACCAGACTGCATTCAGTGCTAGACTGTGTTCATTGCTGGACTGTGTTCAGTGTTTGACTGTGTTCGGAACGAGTTTTCATTCAGTAGTGGAAAGGGTTCGGTGTCAGATGGTGTTCAGTGATGGACAGTATTCAGTGTTGGACTGTGTTTAGTTTAGTTGGACTGTGTTCAGTGATGGACTATGTTCAGTGATGGACTGTGTTCAGTATCAGACGATATTCAGTGGTGGACTGTGTTCAGTATCAGACTGTGCTCAGTATCAGACTGTGTTCAGTGACGGATTGTGTTCAGTATCAGACTGTGTTCAGTGATGGACTGTGTTCAGTATCAGACTATGTTTAGTGATGGAGTGTGTTCAGTATCAGACGACGTTCAGTGGTGGACTGTGTTCAGTATCAGACTGTGTTCAGTATCAGACTGTGTTCTGTGATGGACTGTGTTCTGTGATGGAGTGTGTTCAGTATCAGACTGTGTTCAGTGGTGGACTGTGTTCAGTATCAGACTGTGTTCTGTGATGGACTGTGTTCAGTATCAGACTGTGTTCGGTGGTGGACTGTGTTCAGTATCAGACTGTGTTCTGTGATGGACTGTGTTCAGTGACTGACTGTGTTCAGTATCAGACTGTGTTCGGTGATTGACTGTGTTGAGTATCAGACTGTGTTCAGTGATTGACTGTGTTGAGTATCAGACTGTGTTGAGTATCAGACTGTGTTCAGTGGTGGACTGTGTTCAGTATCAGACTGTGTTCTGTGATGGACTGTGTTCAGTATCAGACTGTGTCTGTTATGGACTATGTTCAGTATCAGACTGTGTTCAGTATCAGAGTATGTTCAGTGATTGTGTTCAGTATCAGACTGTGTTCAGTATCAGACTGTGTTCTGTGATGGACGGTGTTCTGTGATGGACTGTGTTCAGTATCAGACTGTGCTCAGTGATTGACTGTGTTCAGTATCAGACTATGTTCAGTGATGGACTGTGTTCAGTATCAGACTGTGTTCTGTGATGGACTGTGTTCAGTGACTGACTGTGTTCAGTATCAGACTGTGTTCAGTGATTGACTGTGTTGAGTATCAGACTGTGTTCAGTATCAGACTGTGTTCAGTGATTGACTGTGTTGAGTATCAGACTGTGTTGAGTATCAGACTGTGTTCAGTGGTGGACTGTGTTCAGTATCAGACTGTGTTCTGTGATGGACTGTGTTCAGTATCAGACTGTGTCTGTTATGGACTATGTTCAGTATCAGACTGTGTTCAGTATCAGAGTATGTTCAGTGATTGACTGTGTTCAGTATCAGACTGTGTTCAGTATCAGACTGTGTTCTGTGATGGATGGTGTTCTGTGATGGACTGTGTTCAGTATCAGACTGTGCTCAGTGATGGGCTGTGTTCAGTATCAGACTATGTTCAGTGATGGACTGTGTTCAGTATCAGACTGTGCTCAGTGATTGACTGTGTTCAGTATCAGACTATGTTCAGTGATTGACTGTGTTCAGTATCAGACTGTGTTCAGTGTCAGACTGTGTTCTGTGATGGTCTGTGTTCAGTATCAGACTGTGTTCAGTAACAGACTGTTTTCAGTATCACAATGTGTTCAGTTACTTTTCCTACTCACACTCACATTACTTTTCCTACTTAAACAGTGATGTACTTCGTGTATTATACATGCCTGTGTACGCTTCAGAGTTTTTCTTCTTCGCATCGCTCATCATTAGTCGTGTTGGTTCTGTGTGTTTTCTGATACAAGCTCCTAAATTCGGGGTTGTGTGATGCATGATGGGAAGGTAAACGCACCCCATCAGTCTTCCTCTTTCCACTGTACATTTCTCACAGTGAACACCTCAGACAGTTGTGTAAGCTCGAAAATCAGCAGCGACTTCAGAGAACACGACACAGAGCGGATGTGTTCTGGTTCTGCGGATAATTTTTCTTCAAGTTAATTAGAGAACTGCACGTTGGACAGTAGAAGAACTTAATAAATTGAAAAGGACTCCAGCTGTGTTGTAGCACAGTATGATTTCCCTGCTCTCTCTCACTCACTCACACACACACACACACACACACACACACACACACACACACACACACACACAAACACACACACAGCTCATTAACTGATGAGTTATATCAGAAATTCCTGCTCTAACACACCGGATTTGACTCATCAGTTAATAAGCAGAAGAATCTGATCACATGAGGCACAAATTTGAACAAGTAAAAATGATGTCGTTGGATTTCATATAAATTAAGATGAATAAATTTGTATAAAATTTGCAAAGACAAGACCATGTTGGCTAGAAAAGGATTTTAACACAAAACCATAAAAGAACCGTTCTTGGTTCCCCTGAACAGCTTTTTGGTGAAGAACCATTTTTTTGTTGTTGCTACAAAAGAACCGAAGAATTATTTAATAAATCCACGCTTAAACGTTTTGTTTTGGGAAATCATTCCTGTTTTTTATTTATTTATTTATTTATTTTATCTAAAACTATCATCTTTTATAATATTATTAACAAAACCAAAAACACTTCTACTGTTCTAGTGTTTCCCCGGTCCTGGAGTTCCCCTGCCCTGCAGGTTTGATTGTTTTCCCCGTTCTAACACACCCATGTTAACTCTGAAATGGCGTTTTAATTAGATGATAAGTTATATCCGGTGTTTGAGAATCAGGGGAAATATGCAGGACGCCGGGTACTGTACATGCAAGCAGAACCAGGGGTCTAATCAGAGAGATGATTCTACTCTGGATGATAAACTGTTAGCAAAAAAAAGAAAGAAAGAAAGAAAGAAAGATCTCTATCCTCTGGAGGAACCTTTTAAGGTTGTCTATTGAGCTTGAGTGTGTGTCAATCAAGTGAAGAAGCCCAAACTGTCAAACAAAACTAAACACAACAAACAAACAAAAAACATGGAAGAACGCATGAAGGTTCTTTTTGTTAGAGTGTGGGAAAGTGACTCCAGCTGTGTTGTAGTATGGTGAGGTAATTTCCCTACACCACACACACACACACACACACACACACACACACACACACACACACACATATGTGCTGCTCAACTGATGACTTGAATCATTTAACACAAAATGGTCTTTAACACCACAGCAGTGCCACAGAACTGTGGTGAACCTCTTCACCCGTTTTTTTTTTTTGGCGATTCTACAAAGAACTGAAATCCATGAAATATTTCATAATCAACATAACTGTTTACATCAGTGGTCACCAAACCTCTTCCTGGAGATCTACCTTCCTGCAGGTTTCATCTCCAACCAAAATCTCTCTCTTTTTTTTTAGTTGATCAAGAACCTCTTAAGGCAATGACTAGATGGTCATGTGGGCACGATTAATGGTGGAGCTAAAGTCTTCAGGAAAGTGGATCTCCAGGAACAGGGTTGGTGACCACATGATGTGGAACCTTCTTCATGATGGGAATGAATTCTTTTATTTACAGTTCTTGGTTGCACCAACAGTAAATGCTTAAAGCAGCCCAAAGCACAAATGCATCCCAATGATGGGAGGTTCTTGTATCATTTTTACAGGGATATTTATTGATTAGTGCTTCTTCTACACTCTGAAAAACAGGACTCATCCAGGACACATTCCTCTGAGAATGAGCATCACCAGAGCTCCTTTAGTCTCCTGTTTGTCCTGTGTTCGGTGTGGTCTGGTCTGGTGGTCTCTGCTTTTGTGTTTGGAATCACGCCTGTGGGGCGTGGCCAGGCGCGTGGACGTGTATCCGAGCCAATCAGGACGCAGCCGCCGCGCGTCTGGAGTTTGAGCGCTCGGTTATAGCGGACTGCTGGCGCGAGCGGGACCGGAAACGCTTTCTGGACTTAACCGAGACTTCCCGGAGACCCTGTACTCCGTCCAGCTGTGCCGACGCGCTCTGTTTACTTAAACCGCCTTGTGAATGTGGATGAGAATCTCTACAGCGCTCCCGAATTGCCCCTGAGATAATTAACGGGTTGGAATCGGGTATTTTGGGTTGGCGCGCGCAACGCACGCGTTCAACGTTTTTGAACTTTACCGGTTGTTGTTCTAGTTTAAGAACCGCTACAGAGACATTACCACTCTAACCGATTTGCAATGCTTTGCTAAACGGCACAGACGGCACCGGATGACGTTTGGGAAGTTTGAGGTATCATTTTGTGCGCGTGCCTGTGCGTGTAAGAATTGCGCCCCGCGTGCATGGACCTCTGTTGTATGTAGTGGGCGGCTGTGTGTCGGTGTGAAGGACAGCACGCGCGCATTTAAGTAAAAAAACAAAACAAAACAAAAAGTCTCCAACCTGTGAAGGTAAATAGAACCGCGCGTGTCTCCACGAGTGTCGCGAGCTCCGGATATACCACCACCAACAACAACAACAACACCACCACCACCACCACCAACAACAACAACAGCAGTGTCTCCATCCTCTAAGGAAATGTTCCGACTGGGAATCCTCCTGAACCTGCTCTTCATCAGAGGTAAGGACCCGGCGCGCGCGGGTCTCCAGTGCATTTGTCTCCTCGTGCTAGGAGATCAGCTCGCGAGCGCGTGCCTATTGCATTATAACGTTTATTATCATCATTATACATTATATAGTTTAATACAAATGGTGCATAAATCCAGAAGAAAGTTCACGTTTAGAAAAGCATCAGCTAATATACTCTGCTTTCTCTATATTTCTGCCATTTTGCATTTTTTTAAAATTTTTTTTGCGTGCGTGCGTGCACATAATTTGATCCTCACCCGATCCAAGTGTCTATTCCATGTTTTCACCACTATTAGTATTATTATTGCTGTTGCATGAGAACAGAGCAGTGCAGTGCAGCACGCTTAACCAGAGTTCTACCGAGCACAGAGAGCAGGACAGGAATCAGACAGAGAGTCTCTTACTTTTAATTCTGCAGATGATGATTTTGTTGGAGGTCTCGCACAGCTGGACTGTCAGCGCATCACATCTTTTCTCCATACCCAACACTGGAGAATTTCCGGTGTGTTCATTTCTTGTTTTGGAGCGAAATCTAAATAAGTAAACTTCAGGAGCAGTAGTTCCTGGAGTTATCACGAGCGCAAAGAAAAATCGGATCACACTGGGACTTCTGGAAATGTGGATGTTACTGAACGCATCAGATAGTTAATGAATGTAATGCATCTTATTTGAATTTATTTGCCGGTACATTTTGTTCTCCTATGTACACATTATAGCTTAGAAATATATCATCATAGGCACACCAGTGGACCTTAAGGTCCAATTATGTAGCTTAATTATGTTGTGTTTCTCTAAATTGAAGTTGCTGGTTATTTTTTTATACACTGGCCTCTTATTTTACGCGTCATTTATATTTATTGCAGTGGTCATACATACATACATACATACATACACACACACACATATATATATATATATATATATATATATATATATATATATATATATATATATATATATATATAGAGAGAGAGAGAGAGAGAGAGAGAGAGAGAGAGAGAGACAGACAGACAGAGAGAGAGAGAGAGACAGAGACAGATTGTTACTTCCCCTCTTGGCTTGGTTATTTGTCTGATTTATTGAGAGATGATCCATGTCTAAAAATATGATTCCTCCGACATATTACAGATATGATAAGAGACCCCTGTCAGTGACAATATATCGCGAGTTAGTCTGTGAAGATCTCTCTCTCTCTCCATCTCTCTCTCTCGCTCCCTCACACACACACACACACACGTTTGTCTTACTATCTTTGTGAGGACCTTCCATTCACATAATCATGAATGCAGCCTAAACCTAACAGCAATTTTAACCTCATTAAACGCCAGTAACCAAAGCAAAACCATAGCTCTCATTGATATATTTATTTATATTATTATGTTTTTTTTTTTTTTTTTTTTTTTTAATAAAAGCTATATTTCTAGTCATAAAAACAGTTCTTCATATAGGGACCAGCCAAATGTCCCCACAAGGTCAAAACGTACCTAGATATTGTTATCTTTGTGAATGGGGAGATAGGATCCACACCAAGATATAAACACACACACACACACACACACACACACACAAACATTGTATTTTGTTCAGTCGTTTGGTGTTTCTGGATCGTTTGAAGTGCATTGTGGGTTTTCATGAACACATTGGATATTTTCTACTATGCATTAGAGCAAACACATTTTGTACCTTTAATATGTATCTTTTGCCTAAGGTGCATATAGTTTACCTTATAAGGTATATATAACTGTGGATATGTGACTATATCCAATTATGTACTAAATGTACCTTACTGTTTTATAAAAGTACACTATTCACAAAAGATAAAGGTACCACCCCAGCGATAAGGGAAGGCGCAGTTTAGACCCCCTTTTTTTCTGAGTGTGCATGAACACAAAATAAAACCACTTAAGGTCGGAGATGCATGAAGAACTTTGTAAGGATCCGGAACAGTTTGTTGCTCGAGTTGGTTTGGCACAGTACACTCCTGCTTGCCTGAGCTGCGTGCGTGCGTGCATGTGTGGGTCTGTGTGTGTCTGTGTGTGCATGTGTGTGTGTGTGTGTCTGTGTGTGCATGTGTGTGTGTGTGTGTCTGTGTGTGCATGCATGCATCCATCAGCCGGAGTGGTGTTTTTCACGTCGCACCCCGCTGCAGCTGAGACACGCTGTAATGTGCGCGCTGAGCGACGGCGTTTATTTACGAGGCGCTTTAAATAATTGCACATTTGATGCGCGCGCATTTTGCCCACTCCACTCCACTCGGGGAGGGCCATGCGCTAGTCACGTGACACGAACCGAAATAATCTCCATCTCTCGTTCTCTCAGAACATGGGCTACTTATGATGTGCAAAACGGTCTTTTTTTATTTTATTAGTTTTTTTTTTAAAGTGATTCGAATCATTTAATTCGGTACACTAAAATGATTCGAATCTTTTAGTCACAAATTCGTTCAGATTTGGGGTGTAATGCTGCATAGTAATAATAATAATAATAATAATAATAATAATAATAATGCTTCCAACCTGGGCTTGACAGTAAAGTACTGTAAAATTTACAGTAATTTTTTTTTTTTTTTTAACAGTGTAATAAAGGTGTTCAATGGGGTTGGGATCAGGGCTCCATGCAGGACAATCAAGTTCTTCTACTCCAACTTTGGTAAACCGTGTCTTCATGGAGCTCGCCTTGTGCACAGGGACATTGTCATGCTGGAACAGGTTTGGGTCGCTTGTGAAGGGAAAGTGTAATGTAACAGCATACAAAGATATTTCATATAATCTAGATTCATTACATATAAAGTGAAATATTGCAAGCCTTTTTTTGTTTTAATCGTGATGATTACGGCTTACAGCTCATAGAAATCAAAAATCCAGCATCTCAGAATATTCGAATAAAGAATTTATAATACAGAAATGTCGACCTGAGAAGAGCTCTAATCAGCGAATTAACTCAAAACACCTGCAAAGGTTTCCTGAGCCTTTAATCTCTCAGTCTGGTTCAGTACACAATCACAATCATGGGGAAGATGAAAGTAAATGTTGCATTTTATTTGGAAATCAAGGTCCCAGAGTCTGGAGGAAGAGTGGAGAGACACAGAATCCAAGTTGCTTGAAGTCCAGTGTGAAGTTTCCACAGTCAGTGATGATTTGAGGAGCCATGTCATCTGCTGGTGTTGGTCCAGTGTGTTTTCTCAAGTCGAGAGTCGATGCAGCGTCTACCAGGAGATTTTAGAGCACTTCATGCTTCCATCTGCTGACGAGCTTTATGGAGATGCTGATTTCCTTTTCCAGCAGGACTCTGCACCTGCCCACAGTGCCAAAACTATTAGTAACTGGTTTTCTGACCATGGTATTACTGTACTTGATTGGCCAGCCGACTTGCCTGACCTGAACCCCATAGAGAATCTACGAGAGACACCAGACCCAACAATACAGACGAGCTGAAGGCCGCTATCAAAGCAACCTGGGCTTCATTAACACCTCAGCAGTGCCACAGGCTGATTGCCTCCATGCCACGCAGCACTGATGCAGTAATTCGTGCAAAAGGATTAAAGCCTTGACCAAGTATTGAGTTCTTAAATGAACATACTTTTCAGAAGGTCGACATTTCCGTATTAGAAATTCTTTATTCTAATATTTTGAGATACTGGATTTTTGACTTCCATGAGCTGTAAGCCGTCATCAAGATAAAAAAAGAGGTTTAAAACATTTCACTTTATGTATAATGAATCTAGAATATATGAAAGTTCCACTTTTTTAATTAAATTACAGAATAAAACGAACTTTTCAGCGATATTCAAATTTTTTGAGATGCACCTGTAATTAAGGCTGGTTTTCAAACTACATCTCTTTGCAGCCAACTATTTCATTTTATTTTGAAGGTTTATTATCCAAGTGTTTGTTCCATTGCTCTCAAAAACAGCACTGCTTCTTTCAGACACATTTGACACACTGATGGTATTTAGTGTCACATAAAATAAAATTTGATATTTTTCTAGCAGTAGTCTGATGACTGAACAGGACAATTCTGTCATTTTTCTGAGGTTGAAAGAAAATAGACTGGTTTTTGAGGTAGTCAAGCTTTTGTGTAAAATCTGCTTTGATTATACAGTAAGTGTATATTAATGCATACAAATCATGTGCAGCAGTCTTTTATATACCAAATTAAACACCGATTAAGTTTAAAAAGTTCTCTCGCAATTCATTTTGTATTTGCCATTTTGCTGCTTTATTGTTTCATATTCAGTAGGGGTGATATGATTATTTAGCTTAAATTAAGTGCTGAAATTTGACCCCTTATGGACAGATGTGCCAAATGAGTCTGTATGGGAAGGACCGAATTTATGTGGTTTATGAGGTTTACAGACAAATCTAAAATGAGCACATTTGCAAATGTATTTCTTTTTGTTTTTAATTAAAGAGTCAGTATAGTCAGTACTGGACTGACAGAGATACATACCAAAGATTTATCTGAAATGATTTGGCTGTTTATGTAATACACATCACTAGGTTAAAGATTAAACATGTAAACCGGGTTTATACAAGGTTAAACAGCTGGCCAATTTGTTTGAAGTTTACCTCGGGTTATAAATCGAAAACCTGTAAACGTTATACGAGGAGGGTGCTATTGCCTCATTGTAGGTGTGCAAACGTCAGAAAGTCTAACAGACGCCATTTAATGTACACAGACGTGTGTGTGTGTGTGTGTGTGTGTGTGTGTGTGTGTGTGTGTTCTTACCACTTTTTAAGAACCAAAATGTTCCAAATGTCCCCACAATGATAGTATAGTGTCACATGTCCTCACAACCACCTGGTCCTCACAAAATTATGTTTATTTGTTTTTTTCAGCTTTTCTATGAAAACCTAAATCTTAGCATTAACACAACTTTAATTAGCTATCACTATGTCAGAGCAAGGTCCTCACAAACATAGAAAAATGAGCGTGTGTGTGAGACCAGGTGTGTACGTAAGTGCGAGTGTGTGTTTTAGAGATAGGCAGGAGGCCTCTATCTGAGCTCTGCCTCTAGGTGACAGATGTTAGCAGGTGTGGCGAATCAATCCTACAAAAGACTAAACAAACAGTTTCTCATTGTGTGTAGCGGCTGTTCAGGATTCAGTGAATCTGGCACCGTTATTATTCTGTGTCACGATAATAATAATAATAAAGATATCATTTTTTTCCCTCATTCATGGCAATAAGACACAATTTTGGTGTGATGTTTGCTTCTTTAGTTTAGTAATGAAGCTTCAAAGCTAATGGGGCTTAGAAGTAAAGGAAGTTAATAGCTATAATAGGAAGTTAATAGCTATGAGTGTAACACTAAACATTCATACATTCACGTCCAGTGACATTGTTTGGGTCAGTAACAAAATTTAGACATTAACAGTTTAATAACATAAGAATAGATCTGTATTAAAATGCACAAATGAATTTGTAATTATGTTATCATCCGAATGATGTTGATGTACAACTTCGCCTACGTACTTTAGGCCACGCCTCCCGCCTGATTGATACCAAACTATGAGTGATTCAGCTTCGAGGGGAAGCTACAACTGTTTGTGACGTCCTTTTGTCCATTTTTATAGTCAACAGTGTATCTTGCAATGTTACAAACCACATAAACAAGTCTGTTTGAGATACTGAACAAAACAGTTTTAGAGTCAAGAGTGTGTAATGATTTAGACATGCAGTTTGTGTAATGCTAAACTGGAGGCTATGAGCTTATAACACATATAAAGTCCTGGATGATCGGCTACATTTGGGTTGATGTATCTTTTAAAGCAGTCGCACTGTTTATTAGCTAATGGAACATTGTCTTGCTTTCTTACTGGATATTATATTATCGGTGATATATCTCAAATAAACAGTGTGTAAGGAAGTACAGAGCTTCTGGGTGTGTCTGTACACCGCTCCTGATTTTTATGTAGCTCGGTGCTTTGTGTGTGTGTCTCCGCTACCTCGTGTGCCAAGTATAAACCCGGACTAATTGGCCGCTTGTGTCAAGCCAGAGCTCTATCGCTGTCTCAGATAGATACATGCCCAAGGACAGACTGGACATGCCGTATCCAGAGACAGGTAATTACACATCCATTTTTAATATAGACGGCCAATTCATTGTAACCTCACCATGGAAAAGTAAAGCATGTGTTAATAAAGCAGCTGTGTGATTTCAGACCCGTTAATAATGTTTGTGTCACATAGATAACATTAGATATTCCCCAGTTTTATATATATATATATATATATATATATATATATATATATATATATATATATATATATATATATATATACATACATACGGTATCTCACAAAAGTGAGTACACCCCTCAATTTTTTGTAAATATTTGATTATATCTTTTAATGTGACAACACTGAAGAAATGACACTTTGCTACAATGTAAAGTAGTGAGTGTACAGCTTGTGTAACAGTGTAAATTATCTGTCCCCCCAAAATAACTCAACACACAGCCATTAATGTCTAAACCGCTGGCAACAAAAGTGAGTACACCCCTAAGTGAAAATGTCCAAATTGAGCGCAAAGTGTCAATATTTTGTGTGGCCACCATTATTTTCCAGCACTGCCTTAACCCTCTTGGGCATGGAGTTCACCAGAGCTTCACAGGTTGCCACTGGAGTCCTCTTCCACTCCTCCATGATGACATCACAGAGCTGGTGGATGTTAGAGACCTTGTGCTCCTCCACCTTCCGTTTGAGGATGCCCCACAGATGGTCAATAGGGTTTAGGTCTGGAGACATGCTTGGCCAGTCCATCACCTTCACCCTCAGCTTCTTTAGTGTGTGGGGTCGTTATCATGCTGGAATACTGCTCTGCGGCCCAGTCTCCGAAGGGAGGGGATCATGCTCTGCTTCAGTATGTCACAGTACATGTTGGCATTCATGGTTCCCTCAATGAACTGTAGCTCCCCAGTGCCGGCAGCACTCATGCAGCCCCAGACCATGACACTCCCACCACCATGCTTGACTGTAGGCAAGACACACTTGTCTTTGTACTCCTCACCTGGTTGCTGCCACACACGCTTGACACCATCTGAACCAAATAAGTTTATCTTGTTCTCATCAGACCACAGGACATGGTTCCAGTAATCCATGTCTTTAGTCTGCTTGTCTTCAGCAAACTGTTTGCGGGCTTTCTTGTGCATCATCTTTAGAAGAGGCTTCCTTCTGGGATGACAGCCATGCAGACCAATTTGATGCAGTGTGTGGCGTATGGTCTGAGCACTGACAGGCTGACCCCCCACCCCTTCAACCTCTGCAGCAATGCTGGCAGCACTCATACGTCTATTTCCCAAAGACAACCTCTGGATATGACGCTGAGCACGTGCACTCGACTTCTTTGGTCGACCATGGCGAGGCCTGTTCTGAGTGGAACCTGTCCTGTTAAACCGCTGTATGGTCTTGGCCACCGTGCTGCAGCTCAGTGTCAGGGTCTTGGCAATCTTCTTATAGCCTAGGCCATCTTTATGTAGAGCAACAATTCTTTTTTTCAGATCCTCAGAGAGTTCTTTGCCATGAGGTGCCATGTTGAACTTCCAGTGACAAGTATGAGGGAGTGTGAGAGCGATGACACCAAATTTAACACACCTGCTCCCCATTCACACCTGAGACCTTGTAGCACTAACAAGTCACATGACACCAGGGAGGGAAAATAGCTAATTGGGCCCAATTTGGATATTTTCACTTAGGGGTGTACTCACTTTTGTTGCCAGCGGTTTAGACATTAATGGCTGTGTGGTGAGTTATTTTGGGGGGACAGCAAATTTACACTGTTACACAAGCTGTACACTCACTACTTTACATTGTAGCAAAGTGTCATTTCTTCAGTGTTGTCACATGAAAAGATATAATCAAATATTTACAAAATGTGAGGGGTGTACTCACTTTTGTGAGATACTGTGTATATATATATATATAGATAGATAGATAGATAGATAGATAGAAGCAGCACATTTCAGAAACTGAAAATAAAATAAAATAGGTACTCCAAAACCGTCAAGACAATCCATGAAATGAAATATTTACATCAACACACATACACACACACACACACACACACCAGTTTCTATAACAAACTGATTATTTTACACTGATCATTCAAAAGCACGGCCATTACAGTGTTTTTAGGAAAGTCGTCAGTGAAAAAAGTACGTAAAAAAATTGCAAAGACATGCAAAAAATTATTAATTGGTATTTTTATTAACTATTATTGCTTATTGCAAGCCCAAATAATTAGCCGGTCAAAAAATAGACGGCACACATTCATGAGAATGACGTATCAAATGAATGAATACTCAGAATCGCAGAATAGCAGAAAAAAACAATCAAAGTGGATCCTGCTTCTCATTTCTGATTTTTTTTCTCACCGCATTTAATCTTCAGCCTAACAGTGATGGAAAAAACCTTTATCCACTTTCACTTTCATGTGAAATACAAGGTTTACCGATAAAGCCAACAGATGTTATGCTGAATTTTATTTGAGACTGTTTGTCTTTTGCTCTGTGACTACCTCTGTTCTCCTCTATCCTTCTCTTCAGGAGAGCCAGTGTGCTTTGATTTACCCACTTTGGTGCTTTTAATGGCAGAATGTTCTTCCCTTGTCCAGCGATTTTCCTGTTCTAACATTGAGCCTGTCAATTACAGGCTTGTAAAGAAGAGAGATTGTAGCTATCTGATGTTTATGCTACAGCGCTGATGAATACTCGATTTTGATTGGTCAAAAGGTGTTGATTAATTTTCTATAACAGCAGATCTGACAATAAGTAAAATCACAGGTTTATGGTAATACTGTCGTCCTAATGCGTAATCGTTTCTATAGTAACAGCTCATTTACAGGGACTTGTATGGCAGGCACTCCACATAAACTCATAAAGCTGTCTTGGTAGGCGAACAGGAGCAGGAACTTGTTTTGTAGACATTCCTCAACATCAATAGACTATAAACATAACAAGTATGACTTGCCATTCAATTAATAAATTAAAAACTGTAATCATTGGCGAATTTCTATTGTATAAGAGGAATAAAACACTTCAGGACTTGCAGTTTTAGGAATATAACCAACTTCAGGTTGGCAACTCCGTTTCATGTCGGGCCACATCACACCACCCTGTCGTTGATGATTTTCCTATAACAGCACTCCATGAAGGGTTTTACTCCTGACATATCACACAGCATTCAACATAAATCTCTCCTGTAGAGATACATTTAGCTCAGTGTTATTTCATTTATATTGAAACCCATCAAACCTATTATGTCTAAAGACTTTAACAGGATCTAAAGCCTCTATTATTTTCCATCCATCCATCCATCCATCCATTTTCTGTACCACTTATCCTTACTGTGTCACAGGGAACCTGGAGCCTATCCCAGGGAGCATAGGGCACAAGGTGGGGGACATCCTGGACGGGGTGCCAATCCATCGCAGGGCACAATCACATACACGTTCATACACTATGGACACATTTGGACAAGTCAGTCAGCCTACAATGCATGTCTTTGGACTGGGAAACCGGAGTACTCGGAGGAAACCCCTGAAGCACGGGGAGAACATGCAAACTCTGCACACACAGGGCTGTGGCGGAAATCGAACCCTCAACCCTGGAGGTGTGAGGGCATGGACACCATGCCCCCTCTCATTTTTTATGGAATTTAATTATTATTAATGGGAAAGTGTTTAAGTGTGATCACAAGTCAGAGTCGAAATCGCAAACAGACTTAAACAAATGTGTTCTTGCAGATACTTAAATCTTTGTATTTAATGACTTCACTCTCACCTCCAGGGGTGGTGTGCATGGAGTTTGCATGTTCTCGCCGTGCTTCAGGGGTTTCCTCCAGTTACTCTGATTTCCTCCCCCAGTCCAAAGACATGCGCTGTAGGCTGATTGGCATGTCTAAATTGTCCGTAGTGTGTGAAAGAGTGTGTGATTTTGCCCAGCAATGGGTTGGCACCTGGTCCAGGATGTCCCCCGCCTCATGCCCTAAGTCCCCTGGGATAGGCTCCAAGCTCCCCGTGACCCTGTGTAGGATAAGTGGTAAAGAAAATGGATGGATGGATGGAAATCCTAGCCTAAATTTACAAAGATTGTTTAACACTAGAGTATTTAACTCATATTTAACTCCTAGATACATATTATTTTAGAAACCGCCCCAATTTTCCAATATATTTTCTCAAAACGATAACATTTTGCAGATTTTCAATGTGAGTTATAATGGCAGAGCCATTATAGTGTTTTTACAGTGATGTGATTTCATGAGAATGACTGAGTATATTAATGAATAGAGGTTTTTCCATCAGTATTGAAAAAACAAACAACCAAAGTGGATCCTACCTTTCATTTTTATTCATTTTTTTTCTTTCTCACCTCATTTATTCTTCAGCTTAACACTGATTGAGAGATTTTTATCCACTCTTATGTGAAATTCGTGTTTTTTTTTTCTGAAAAGGTTAACCGATATTATGTTGAATTTTATTCGAGACTGTTTGCCTAGGGACGTGTTTAAGTCGAAATCAAGCACATTTCTTGATCTAGACAAAAAACCTTCTGACATGCAGTGAATTAATGCCGATAAAAAGTGTGAATGTTGCAGTGACGAGCCGGGTTTGTATATGAAAAATTCATGACAGGATGGTTGGTCGTGAAATTTGTGCTTAGAGGTAGAGCCTGTGTGAAGTCTGTTGCTGAAAAAAAAATTGCTTGGAATTTTGAAGGAAATGACTTGGGGTTATTCATAAACAATATCCGTGCTTAAGCAATTTTGAGGGATTGTAAAAGAATAGACCTGTGGCAAGAAAACACACAGGGAGAGAGGGAGAGAAAGACGGGCCGGGCTGCAGGGGTTCGAGGGATTAACGAAGTTGATTGTTTTGCCAGTCACCTGATCTTGACATACGGTGAAGGACAGGGAAGTTTTGAGGCCCTTCAGGGTCGTTTGTGTGTTTTGTTGATAACAAGGATTTGGAATGCAGTTGTGAAAATGGCAGATGGTGTTGGTCCTGTGCCTCGGCTCCAAGACTCAAGCCAAGAGACAGAATCTGTGAGTGACTGAATGTGTGCGTGTGTGAGAGAAAGGGAACAAGAGAGAGAGAGAGAGCATGTATGTGTATGCTAGAAAGTCAGTGTATGTGTGTGAGAGAGAATGACTGTGTGAAACAGAGGTGGCCAAGTGAAGGCTTTAGAGGGAAAGAAAGGGAATGTGTATGTGAGAGAGATTGTGTAATTGTGTAAGAGTGTATGTATGTGTATATATATATATATATATATATATATATATATATGTGTGTATATATATGCACGCACACCCAGTCCTGATTTTAGCATAATGTTGCAGCTCATTATCATTAAACGGATGGTGTCGGCTAAGCGTTCTAAATTAGCGGCCCGTTAATGTGCTGCGGCGAGAACTTCCTCCCTCAATCTCGGCTCCGTTTTCCTCCGAGCTGTCAATCACTCTCAGCCTCCTCCGCCTGCCCGCTTTAATACAGCCGCTATGCTCTGATGTGACGTGTCACCGATAGCGAGCAGGACGGGGCTCTGACCCACATTCCACTAAAACCTCTGACTGTCTGATTTAAAGAACAGCAGCCCTCAGGCACTCTTTTACTTCTTTAGAGCTCGAAGAGAACTTATCCTTCATGTTCTGTGCAGAGACCCAGATCAATCTTCAACAGCTCAATAGACATTTTTCATAAGTGGCTCCCTTGAAATGAGGAATAATAATAATAATAAAAAGATTTTTTAAAGAGCAATGATCATTGCCTTTTTTTTCCTTTTTTTTTTTTTGCTGTTTCTTTGCAGTACCAGAGGGTATTGTGTAAGGAAACTGCAGCTGTACTTCTCCATCAGCCACTCTTATAGTACCAATGCTTCCAGATTGATGATTGATTGCTTGTGCTACATAATACATACATACATACATACATGCACTCTTTGAAAATTTAGGACTTTTAAAGGTTATTCAGTTGTTTCACTGGGGGAAACCTTCAAAGGAATCCTACAACAACGAGTTTTCCTGTCAAAAAGGGATCCACATAGAACCCCTTTAGACAGCTAAACCATTAAACCTTTAAAAACCATTTGAAGACCCCTTATTTCTAATAGTGTTGAAGTTCAATGCAGGAGAAATAAGTTCTAACAACATTCATTCTTTGGTTTGTAAATTTAGGAAAGGTCTAAAATGATCTATGCAAAACTCAACAGCAAAGAGTTTTCCTATTAGCAATGGATCTTAGTACAACCATTTTTAGACAGCCAGAACCCTTAAAATATATAGTACCACAGCCCCCTTTTGAGGAGCCCTTTTTGTAAGAATGTTGAAGTTCAGCGTTCAAAGTTCTGGCACGTTCTTTGATTTGCAACTTTGGGGAATTTCCTATTAGAAAGGGCTCCAAGTAGAACCCGTTTAGAGTGCTAGAACATTTAAGTCTTTAAAAACCCTCATTTCTAATAGTGTTGAAGCTTAGTGTAGGAGAAAAAAGTTCTAACAATATAAAGGGTTCTTTGGTTTGTGAATTTGGGAAAATATATTCAATGCAAAACCCAACAACAAAGACTTTTCCTATTAGAAATGGATGGAATC
Organism: Ictalurus furcatus; assembly: GCF_023375685.1. Taxonomy (NCBI): domain Eukaryota; kingdom Metazoa; phylum Chordata; class Actinopteri; order Siluriformes; family Ictaluridae; genus Ictalurus; species Ictalurus furcatus. Next base: position 7,803,714 of record NC_071268.1, on the reverse strand, counting down.
ATTTTTAGAAAGCTAGAACCCTTAAAATATTCCACACCCCTGTTGAAGAACCCTATTTCTAAGAACTTTGAAGTTCAATGCTGGAGGAAAAAGTTCTACCTAAAGCAACCTTTGATTGGTCACTCTGAGGGAACCCTTAATGGTTTTATATAGAACCCTAAAACAAGCGTTTTCCTATTAGAAAGAGATCCAAGTAGAAACCCTTTTTAGAAGCTAAGAAGCCTTAATTATCCAGTAAAATCTTAAAGAACCACTGAATAAACATGTTTTTTTAAAGATGTGGAACAAATGCAGCACAAACTGAAATGCAAGGGAAGCTCGAACATTACCCATGTAAAGAGGCCTCGAGGGATATTTTTCAAAGACTGTCGGATTAATTAAACATATTTGGACTGCAGATTATGTTACAAGTGTAGACAAACATCTAAACAGACCCAAGAAGAAAAATAAATAAACTAGAAAGGAAATTAGGCAAGAAATAAAAAATAAATAAAAAATAATAAAAAAGTATAGTTAAATAAACTTACTCACAGATGCACACACTCAGGGAAACGGAGCCACAAACACATCGTAATTAGACATCAGCTTTTATTCCTCCACACGTTTCATTCCCCTTTACTGAACGACTAAACGGGTGGGAGTGAAGATTCTGTAGGTATTGTGTTTTAATGTTTTACGCTCATTAACGGATTTTATCAGCCTTGTAATTCACACACACTTCACAGCAGAAATGAGGGTTTAGACTGTCGTCATTTTCTGTAAACTGGGTTTTAATTAGTTTGAACCCCCCCCCCCCCCAAACCAGAATGAGGAGAATAGGTTAGTGCTGAAATTAATAGTACTTTTCTACATGTATTGTTGAGTTCTCTCTGACTATAGACCATGAAAAACAAATACACCAACCCAACCCCCCTCCCCCCAATCTATCTGAACCATATCAGTGCAATGAGAATCCCAAAAATTATCAGTGAATACTAGTGTACTAAAATACTACCAATGAATCATTTGAAATGACTCAGAAATGTTTTGTTTACAGTATCTCATTGTTTGCGCTTCAATTGTATGATGTGTGCGCCGTTAAAAAAAAGCAAAACGTTTTAATTTGCCATGCGTCTTTGATTGCGTCTCTCTACGAACCCTTAAACGTGTGACGTAAGAGAGTGAGTCAAATGAAAAACCTTCATTTTTTTTTTCAAGACGTTGTTTTTCAAGACGAATCCGGAGACTCGTTAAGTGCTAGAACACTTACATTGGACGAAATGGAGGTTATGTAGTAAAAATTATGAGATTTTTGTGTCACCTATTTGCAATAAACAATGCAAAAAAAAAAAACAAACCAAAAAAACAACATAAGTTTTTCATTTGACTCAGCCTCATAGAACTCAACAGTAGAGTGGTTTACACTCTATTTTGTAAACAGATCCAAGTGGAACTGTTTTAGGAAAGCAAGAAGGCTTAATTATCATCCAGTGACCCTTTTGAAGAACCTTTTTTTTTTTTTGCTCAAAGTTCAAAGGGTTCTTTGGTTTGTTTGTTTGTCATGCTAGGAAACTTCTTTCTCCAGCTTGGAACTTTAACACTCACAATAAAGGTAAAACCGTTTACTAGAAATCAAGGTTCTTCAAATGGTTTTCCTGTGTTTTAAGGGTTCTACAATAGTAGTAAAGGGGTTCTATATGATTGTTTTCATTTGACCCAGCTTTGTAGAACTCTACAGTAGTGTTTTCCAATCAGAAATGGATCCGAGTGGAACTTAGCTTTTAGGAATCTAAGAGGCAATAATTATCCAGTGAACCCTTGGAGAACGATTTTTCTCACAATTGGAGAAAATAGGTCTAACAAACTAAAGTTTTCCCCAATGGTTTGTAATTCTGGGGAAACCCTAAAAGGTACTAGGTACTCTGGTACTATTCCAAGTAGAACTCTTATTAGGAAGCGAAGAAGCCCTAATTATATAATGAACCCTTGAAGAAGAACATTTCTGTAGATTTTATTTCATATACGTTCACACATACTTTGCTTAATCTTGCTAGTTTATGTTTATATGGCACTGACATTAATAAAAGAAAGTATTTCCTGTTCATTAAAATGCTCATTTAAATTTAGTCTGGTACCGGTAACTCATTTGAAGTTACTGTTAATGGATTTGTTTCTCAAATTTTGCAGCCAGAAAGCCAGGTTTCTTGTTTTTTTTTTGTTTTTTTTTTGGAAGATGGCACATTAGTCCCTCTAGTTTGACAATCCTATTTTAGAAATTGAGGCAATCTGAACAAAATGTGGGTAAAGGTGGTGTTTTTCTTGTTTACTTTTCTCTCACTTTCTCTCGACATTGTTTTCTTCCTTTTTCTCTTTACTTCTGTGAGAGAATCTGACCAGCAAAGGCTGTGGATTAGAGTTTATGATTGCTAAAATCCTCATTAACATTCTTTTCTCGTCAGGCTGGCTGTATTGATCAGTTAACACTGCTGGATCTGGCACACACACACACACACACACACATGCCGGTCTGCACACAAACCCTCCCATTACTTTTCTATATTGCTGTACAATTTTTCAGAATGGTGGTAACTGTTTCCGTCTCTACCTCTGTCTGTGTTTGTGTGTGCGTGGTGCAACTAAAAGCAAGTTCTTCAAGGTGTCTGTGTGTGTAAGTGTGGCGTGTCACTCTTGTGTACCAAATGTATTTTCAGTAGACACACACACACACACACACTCAAATACACACACAAGCACACACACACATACCATAATACCTAGGCCAGCATGTGTCTGATTGCAATCGGCCTCCATACTGAGACCGTTTCCTTGCTTGCTGCTTCCGCTGTCTGTCATTCCGTGTTTATTACCCCCCCCACACCCCACCCACCACCACACCGCCCCCACACACATTTTCTTTTTTTATTTTTATCCCTCTCTCGATCTTCTTACTCCTACTCTTTCTTTCAGACTTTCCTCTTGTTCTCTCCTTAGAGCACAAGCATATGTCGTGTGTCTGTGCCGCTTTCTGTTGATTTGTTTGTTAGTGTTTCATCATCATCATCATCATCCAGATCAGTGCTGTGTTGTGGGTCTGTTTACTGTTTATCCTTTATTTATCAAGAATAAATCCATTAGCATAGAAAAGCATCTAGTTTTAATGTGTCATTAAAAAAATTAAAAATATATTTTTGCAAACCATCCAGTGCGAAGAATCCACACAAGCTGATAGCTAAATAAAAACTAGTCACTAGCCTAATTCAAATAGATTAGATGTGTGGTGCTTCATGTGTAATTTGTGAATCCATGATTACAGATTGGGTGTTTTTTAGTGTAAGCTATGATTAGACATGTGGTGTTTTTAGTAGAGACATGATTAGACATTTGGTGTTTTTAGTAGAAGCCATGATTAGACATGTGATGTTTGTAGTAGAATCCATGATTAGACATTTGGTGTTTTTATTAGAAGCCATGATTAGACATGTGATGTTTGTAGTAGAATCCATGATTAGACATTTGGTGTTTTTAGTAGAAGCCATGATTAGACACGTGGTGTTTTAGTAGAAGCCATGATTAGACATGTGATGTTTGTTGTAGAATCCATGATTAGACATTTGGTGTTTTTAGTAGAAGCCAAGATTAGACACGTGGTGTTTTAGTAGAAGCCATGATTAGACATTTGGTGTTTTTAGTAGAATCCATGATTAGACATTTGGTGTTTTTAGTAGAATCCATGATTAGATACGTTGTGTTTTGGTAGAAGCCATGATTAGATGTGTCATATTTTTAGTAGAAGCCATGATTAGACATTTGGTGTTTTTAGTAGAATCCATGATTAGATACGTTGTGTTTTGGTAGAAGCCATGATTAGATGTGTCATATTTTTAGTAGAAGCTATGATTGGACATGTGTTGATTTTGTATAAACTCTGATGAGAATTGTGGTGTATTAACTATAGGCTGAGATTGAGCATGTGCTATTTTTCGTAGTGGCCTTAGATGTGTGTTTTTTGATGTGAGTAGATACCTTATGTTTTTTTTTTTTAAGTCATGACTGGATATGTGTTAGACAAAGCTGTAATTGGACATGTGGTGTTTTTAGTATAGCCTATGATTAGACATGCATGTTTTTCAATAGAACCTATGATTGGACATGGCTTTTCTAGTAGAATCTGTTCTTGGATGTGGTGTTTTTTTTTGTTTGTTTGTTTGTTTTTTTAACATAAATTGTGATTGGAAACGTGGACATTTTTGTATATACTATGATTGGACGTGTTTTTTTATGCATAACTTGTGAATGGACATGCATATTTTTTTCCCTGCATAAATCTGAAATAGGACATGTGGTGTATATAAGAAGTGATTAGATGTGTGGTGTTTTTAAATGGTCTGGACTTACATAGTGCTTTTTTAACCTTAGCAGTTCCAAAGCACTTTACACTGTCTCATTCACCCATTCACACACACCAATGGTAGCAGAGCTGCCATGCAAGGTGCTAACTTGCCATTGGGAGCAACTTGGGGTTCAGTGTCTTGCCCAAGGACACTTCTGCACGTGGTGTCATGTGGGCCGGGAATCAAACTGCCAACTGTACGATTAGTGGACAACCCGCTCTACCACCTGAACCACAGCTGCCCACTATTATTATTATTTTACTAGAAGAAGTGATTAGATGTGTGGTGTTTGTAGTATAAGAAGTGATTAGATGTGTGGTGTTTGTAGTATAAGATGTGATTAGATGTGTGGTGTTAGTAGAGGAAGTGATTAGATGTGTGGTGTTTGTAGTATAAGATGTGATTAGATGTGTGGTGTTTGTAGTATAAGAAGTGATTAGATGTGTGGTGTTTGTAGTATAAGATGTGATTAGATGTGTGGTGTTTGTAGTATAAGATGTGATTAGATGTGTGGTGTTTGTAGTATAAGAAGTGATTAGATGTGTGGTGTTTGTAGTATAAGAAGTGATTAGATGTGTGGTGTTTGTAGTATAAGATGTGATTAGATGTGTGGTGTTTGTAGTATAAGAAGTGATTAGATGTGTGGTGTTTGTAGTATAAGATGTGATTAGATGTGTGGTGTTTGTAGTATAAGAAGTGATTAGATGTGTGGTGTTTGTAGTATAAGAACTGATTAGATGTGTGGTGTTTGTAGTATAAGAAGTGATTAGATATGTGGTGTTTGTAGTATAAGATGTGATTAGATGTGTGGTGTTTGTAGTATAAGATGTGATTAGATGTGTGGTGTTAGTATAAGAAGTGATTAGATGTGTGGTGTTTGTAGTATAAGAAGTGATTAGATGTGTGGTGTTTGTAGCATAAGAAGTGATTAGATGTGTGGTTTTGTAGTATAAGATGTGATTAGATGTATGGTGTTTGTAGTATAAGAAGTGATTAGATATGTGGTGTTTGTAGTATAAGAAGTGATTAGATGTGTGGTGTTTGTAGTATAAGATGTGATTAGATGTGTGGTGTTTGTAGTATAAGATGTGATTAGATGTATGGTGTTTGTAGTATAAGAAGTGATTAGATATGTGGTGTTTGTAGTATAAGAAGTGATTAGATATGTGGTGTTTGTAGTATAAGAAGTGATTAGATATGTGGTGTTTGTAGTATAAGATGTGATTAGATGTGTGGTGTTTGTAGTATAAGATGTGATTAGATGTGTGGTGTTAGTATAAGAAGTGATTAGATGTGTGGTGTTTGTAGTATAAGAAGTGATTAGATGTGTGGTGTTTGTAGCATAAGAAGTGATTAGATGTGTGGTTTTGTAGTATAAGATGTGATTAGATGTATGGTGTTTGTAGTATAAGAAGTGATTAGATATGTGGTGTTTGTAGTATAAGAAGTGATTAGATGTGTGGTGTTTGTAGTATAAGATGTGATTAGATGTGTGGTGTTAGTATAAGAAGTGATTAGATATGTGGTGTTTGTAGTATAAGAAGTGATTAGATGTGTGGTGTTTGTAGTATAAGAAGTGATTAGATGTGTGGTGTTTGTAGTATAAGAAGTGATTAGATGTGTGGTGTTTGTAGTATAAGATGTGATTAGATGTGTGGTGTTTGTAGTATAAGATGTGATTAGATGTGTGGTGTTTGTAGTATAAGAAGTGATTAGATGTGTGGTGTTTGTAGTATAAGATGTGATTAGATGTGTGGTGTTTGTAGTATAAGAAGTGATTAGATATGTGGTGTTTGTAGTATAAGATGTGATTAGATGTGTGGTGTTTGTAGTATAAGAAGTGATTAGATGTGTGGTGTTTGTAGTATAAGAAGTGATTAGATGTGTGGTGTTTGTAGTATAAGAAGTGATTAGATGTGTGGTGTTTGTAGTATAAGAAGTGATTAGATATGTGGTGTTTGTAGTATAAGATGTGATTAGATGTGTGGTGTTTGTAGTATAAGATGTGATTAGATGTGTGGTGTTAGTATAAGAAGTGATTAGATGTGTGGTGTTTGTAGTATAAGAAGTGATTAGATGTGTGGTGTTTGTAGTATAAGATGTGATTAGATATGTGGTGTTTGTAGTATAAGAAGTGATTAGATATGTGGTGTTTGTAGTATAAGATGTGATTAGATGTGTGGTGTTAGTATAAGAAGTGATTAGATGTGTGGTGTTTGTAGTATAAGAAGTGATTAGATGTGTGGTGTTTGTAGTATAAGATGTGATTAGATATGTGGTGTTTGTAGTATAAGAAGTGATTAGATGTGTGGTGTTTGTAGTATAAGAACTGATTAGATGTGTGGTGTTTGTAGTATAAGATGTGATTAGATGTGTGGTGTTTGTAGTATAAGATGTGATTAGATATGTGGTGTTTGTAGTATAAGAAGTGATTAGATGTGTGGTGTTTGTAGTATAAGAAGTGATTAGATGTGTGGTGTTTGTAGTATAAGATGTGATTAGATATGTGGTGTTTGTAGTATAAGAAGTGATTAGATGTGTGGTGTTTGTAGTATAAGATGTGATTAGATGTGTGGTGTTAGTATAAGAAGTGATTAGATATGTGGTGTTTGTAGTATAAGAAGTGATTAGATGTGTGGTGTTTGTAGTATAAGATGTGATTAGATATGTGGTGTTTGTAGTATAAGAAGTGATTAGATGTGTGGTGTTTGTAGTATAAGATGTGATTAGATATGTGGTGTTTGTAGTATAAGAAGTGATTAGATGTGTGGTGTTTGTAGTATAAGAAGTGATTAGATGTGTGGTGTTTGTAGTATAAGAAGTGATTAGATGTGTGGTGTTTGTAGTATAAGATGTGATTAGATGTGTGGTGTTTTTTTCCTCTTTCAGAAGCCGAGGTCAAAGCTTCCACCGCAGTTTAATTTACAGCTCACAGCCGCAAATACTCAATCAGCACATAGTTTAACACGAATCCTTACAGCAATTAGGACACCCTGCTGTTCTGGCAAGACTGAGAGAAAAAAAAACAGAGAGGGGAGACAGAAAAAGAGAGAAAACAGGAGAGGGATGGGAAAGGAGATGTGGTGAGAGGTAGAGCGAAAGACATTAATAAGACCAATTATACTTATTATTAGAGAAAAATTAATTACGCTGTATGCATAACACATTAAACGGAAATGTTATGAAACACTGCATGGTGAATACAAATGAACACAATACCTCATCAGAAAGAATGGCAAGAAACAAAGGCAAGTCCAGAGTGTATTCCCGCCTCGCTCCTAGTGTTCCCTGGATAGACTTTGGATCCACTGCAACCCTGACCAGGATAAAGAGCTTACTGAAGATGAAAAATGAATGATTTATATATTTACTCAATATTTACATTTTTCGAAACAAATTTATGCCATTACCTTAAGGGGAAGATAGAGACGGAGAGAGGGAGAGGGTTGGGGGTGTGGGGTGGCAACTGAGGCAAAGATTGGTGAAACAGACAGAAAAAAAAGACAGAGACGAGGAAAGAGAGAAGGGAAGAAGAGAAAGACAGAGAGAGGGTACGGCTATGAGATGGGGATATCGAGAGAAGAAAAGTGGGAGAGGTATGGGCTTGAAGTGAGAGAGGGAGAGAGAGATAAGGAAGAAAGAAGTAGATGTGAGAGAAAAATGAAACAGTGAGGAAGAGAGGGAGATGGAGGGAGGATAGAGAGAATGAAAGAGAGAGACGTGGGATATAGAGAGTGAAACAGAGAGAAAGAGAGGAGGAAAGGAGATACATGGAAGCTTGAGAGAACTAAACAGGAAGAGAGAGATGGGAGAGAAAGAGAAAGAAAGAGAGAGAGAGAGGGAGGATAGAAAGAATGAAGCAGAGAGAAAGAGATCGAAAGAGGTGGAAAATAGAGAGAATGTAACAGAAAGAGTAAGAAGAGCGAGATATGGAAGATCAAGTGAATGAAAGAGGAATAGAGAGATGGAGGAGAGAGAGAATGTAAGAGATGGAAGGAGATGGCGGATTGAGAGAATGAAACTGGAAGAGAAGGATGGAAGAGAGAGAATGAAACATGGACAGAAAGGGAGAGATATGGAGAACAGACAGAATGAAATGGAGAAAAAGAGAGGAGGAAGAGAGAGATTGAAGATAGAGAGAATGAAACAAATGGAAAGATAGAGAGAGCTATGGAAGAGAGACAATGAAACAGAGAGAAAAAGTGGAGAAGGAGAGAGAGAGAGAGCTGGAAGGTTGAGAGAATGAAACAGAAATACAGTGCATCTGGAAAGTATTCACAGCGCTTCACTTTTTCCACATTTTGTTATGTTACAGCCTTATTCCAAAATGGATTCAATTCATTATATTCCTCAAAATTCTACAAACAATACCCCATAATGACAACATGAAAGAAGTTTATTTGAAATCTTTGAAAATTTATTTAAAAAAACAAACAAACAAAAAAAGCACATGTACATAAGTATTCACAGGCTTTGCTCAATACTTTGTTGAAGCACCTTTGGCACCAATTACAGCCTCAAGTCTTTTTGAGAATGATGCTACAAGCTTGGCACACCTATTATTGGGCAGTTTCTCCCATTCTTCTTTGCAGGACCTCTCAAGCGCCATCAGGTTGGATGGGGAGTGTCGGTGCACAGCCATTTTCAGATCTCTCCAGAGATGTTCAGTCAGGTTCAAGTCTGGGCTCTGGCTGGGACACTCAAGGACATTCACAGAGTTGTCCTGTAGCCACTCCTTTGTTATCTTGGCTGTGTGCTTAGGGTCATTGTCCTGTTGGAAGATGAACCTTTACCCCAGTCTGAGGTCCAGAGCGCTCTGGAGCAGGTTTTAATCAAGGATGTCTCTGTACATTGCTGCATTCATCTTTCCCTCGATCCTGACTAGTCTCCCAGTTCCTGCTGCTGAAAAACATCCCCACAGCATGATGCTGCCACCACCATGCTTCACTGTAGGGATGGTATTGGCCAGGTGATGACTGGTGCCTGGTTTCCTCCAGACATGACACTTGCCTTTCAGGCCAAAGAGTTCAATCTTTGTTTCATCATGGTCTGAGAGTCCTCAGGTGCCCTTCGGCAAACTCCAGGTGGGCTGTCATGTGCCTTTTACTGAGGAGTGGCTTTCGTCTGGCCACTCTGCCATACAGGCCTGATTGGTGGAGTGCTGCAGAGATGGTTGTTCTTCTGGAAGGTTCTCCTCTCTCCACAGAGACACGCTGGAGCTCTGTCAGAGTGACCATCGGGTTTTTGGTCACCTCCCTGACTAAGGCCCTTCTCTCCCGATCGCTCAGTTTGGCCGGGTGGCCAGCTCTAGGAAGAGTCCTGGTGGTTCCAAACTTGGAAGGGGGCCACTGTGCTCATTGGGACCTTCAATGCTGCAGAAATGTTTCTGTACCCTTCCCCAGATCTGTGCCTTGATACAATCCTGTCTCGGAGGTCTACAGACAATTCCTTGGACTTCATGGCTTGGTTTGTGCTCTGGCATGCATTGTTAACTGTGGGACCTTATATAGACAGGTGTGTGCCTTTCCAAATCATGTCCAATCAACTGAATTTACCACAGGTGGACTCCAATCAAGTTGTAGAAACATCTCAAGGATGATCGGTGGAAACAGGATGCACCTGAGCTCAATTTTGAGTGTCATGGCAGAGGATGTGAATACTTATGTACATGTGCGTTTTTAGTTTTTTATTTTTAATAAATTTGCAAAGATTTCAAACAAACTTCTTTCATGTTGTCATTATGGGCTATTGTTTGTAGAATTTTGAGGAAAATAATGAATTAAAAAATGTGGAAAAAGTGAAGTGCTGTGAATACTTTCCGGATGCACTGTAGAGGTGTATGGTCGATAGAGAGTGTGAAACATGGAGGAAGAGAGAAATGGAGGATAGAGAGAATTAAATAGAAATAGAGAAAAAAATAAACAGAGAGATGGCGATCGAGAGAATGAAAAAGAGAGAAAGAGAAGAAGGAAGGGAGAAAAAGTAGGGAGAGAAAGGGGGATCTTAATTCTCTCACACAGGAGTGGGGTTGATGCCTGGGAAACAGGAAATGACCGTGAAGTCATTCCCTCTTTTTTTTTTTTTTTTTTAAAACAATTATGAAAGAATAATAAAGTCCAGAAGAGAAGAGGTGATGGCAGCCGTACACACAGCCCTGCTGTGACACTTCACGATTTAGGACTGTTTCTTTCTTTCTTTGTTTTTTCAATTTACGAACATTGGAGATTGATTTTTCTTTTTTTTTTTCTTTTTTTCTTTTTTTTTTACAGGGAAAATGTTTCTCATCATAAATATGTGTTGTTATTACATGTCCCAACAAAAACATTAAAGTTCTGTTCTGAGCATGATTTGTTACTGAACATTTCTGCTGAACGTATTTTGACCTGACAAGAGAGGAAACCCAAAGTCTAAATCATATTCACAGTGTTTGAACAACAGCACACTGCGACTCCTCACCTCGCTCTGACAGACAGAGTTCATCTGGGTTTGCTATTGTGAGTCGTCTGCTTTAACTTTTGAACCTGTGGTGTTTAACCTTTAACCCTGAAAGCTGTGCTGACACACTATGAACCCCGTCTGCTCTCACTCTCTGATAAGTGTTGAAATGTAGAAGTCCAGCTTGCAAGTCACGAATACGTGGTCAATTATGACAACACACACACACACACACACACATGCACACACGCACATACACACACACAAAGCAATTTTCCATCATCATTACCACAGACCAGAATTTCAACATGTTGCAATTTCACACTTTACAAGACTAGGAAGTGGGAAGTACATGCATATGCAGCTGCAACTGCTAACATAATACTACTACTACAATTAAAACTATGACAACTACTACTACTATTGCTACTTCTACTACTACTACTATTGCTACTTCTACTACTACTACTATTAAAACTATGACTACTACTACAATTAAATCTATGAGAACTACTACTGCTACTACTACTACTATTAAAACTATGACTACTACTACTACTGCTTCTATTAAAAATACTAAAACTACTGCTACTATTAAAACTACTATTAAAACAACAACTACTACTAAAACTATTACTAAAACTACTACTACTATTAAAACTATGACGACTACTACTACGATTAAAAATACTAAAACTACAACTATTAAAACTATGACTACTACTACTAAAACTACTACTAAAGCTAGTACTACTATTAAAACTACTACCAAAGCTAGTACTACTATTAAAACTACTGCTAAAACTACTACTACTATTAAAACCACTACTAAAACTACTACTAAAGCTAGTACTACTATTAAAACTACTGCTAAAACTACTACTACTATTAAATCTATTACTACTACTACTACGATTAAAAATACTAAAACTATGACTACTATTAAAACTACTACTACTATTAAAACTATGACGACTGCTACTAAAACTACTATTAAAACTACTACTATTAAACCTATGACTACTACTACTACTAAAGCTACTACTACTACTAAAACTACTATTAAAACAACAACTACTACTAAAACTACTACTAAAACTACTACTACTATTAAAACTATGACGACTACTACTACGATTAAAAATACTAAAACTACAACTATTAAAACTACTACTACTACTACTACTAAAACTACTACTAGAGCTAGTACTACTATTAAAACTACTGCTAAAACTACTACTACTATTAAAACTACTACTAAAACTACTACTAGAGCTAGTACTACTACTAAAACTACTACTAAAACTACTACTACTACTATTAAAACTACTGCTAAAACTACTACTACTATTAAATCTATTAGTACTACTATTACTACTACTACTACGATTAAAAATACTAAAACTATGACTACTATTAAAACTACAACTACTATTAAAAGTACTACTATTATTAAAACTATGACTACTACTACTAAAACTACTGCTAAAACTACTACTATTAAAACTACTACTACTACTAAAACTACTACTACTACTAAAACTACTACTACTATTAAAACTATGATTACTACTACTACTAAAACTACTACTACTATTAAAAGTATGACTACTACTAAAACTACTGCTAAAACTACTACTATTAAAACTACTACTAAAACTACTAAAACTACTACTAAAACTACTACTAAAACTACTGCTACTACTAAAACTACTACTACTACTAAAACTACTGCTACTACTAAAACTACTGCTAAAACTACTACTATTAAAACTACTACTACTACTAAAACTACTGCTAAAACTACTACTACTACTAAAGCTACTGCTAAAACTACTACTACTATATTCTCCATGTCAGATAATACGATGAAGAATTAGTTCTAACGATAGAACTGTGATTTTGCTTACGTCATCAATTAAAGTGCCCCAGCATCACATAAACAAAAACATGCTTCAAAGTGAGTTTGAGATAAGATATTTTTCTGTCCATTAGAATATTTTGTCTCCTTATTAAAACTACTACTATATCATATTTTAAATCGGTTTATTATTAGGCTTAGATTGTGTCTGCTACACATAGAAAGAAAGGAGGAAGAGAGCGACATGGAAGCTTGAGAGAATGAAACAGAGGAAGAAAAGAGATGGGAGAGAATGAGCTTGAAACAGAGAGAACGAAAGAGAGAGATTGAAGCAGAATGAATGAAAGAATGAAGCAGAGGGAAAGAGGAAGAAGAAAGAGAGATAAGGAAGATCAAGTGAATGAAACAGAGGAATAGAGAGATGGAGGAGAGAGAGAGAATGTAAGAGAAGGAAGGAGAGATGGAGGATAGAGAGAATGAAACAGGTGGAATGAAACGGAGAGATATAGGAGAGACAATGCAACAGAAAGAGAGGAGGAGAGAGAAAGAGTAATGGTAGGTTGAGAGAATGAAACAGAAATAGAGGTGTATGGTCGATAGAGAGAGTGAAACATGGAGGAAGAGAGAAATGAAGGATAGAGAGAATTAAATATAAATAGAGGAGAAAGAGAGAGATGAAGTTCGAGAGAATGATAAAGAGAGAAAGAGAAGAAGGACCGGAGAAAAAATAGGGTGAGAAGGGGGGATGTTAATTCTCTCAGATGGGAGTGGGGTTCATGACCGTGAAGTCATTCCCTCTTTTTCTTTTTTTTTTTTAAACAATTATGAAATAATAATAAAGTCCAGAAGAGAAGAAGTGATAGCAGACGTACACACAGCCCTGCTGTGACCCTTCATGATTTAGGACTGTTTCTTTCTTTCTTTGTTTTGTCATACCAGTCTGTTTATAAACAGTTCATAATGTTTATACCAGTCCCTGTCAATGAGCTGTTATAAGATAATGTGTTAGTATGAGCACATTAAAATAAAATTTAGGTCACGGTCATAAACATTTTCAGATCTGTTATTATCAACACCTTCGGATTCGAGCAAAACTGCGAGTTTGCGTACGTCATCAACCAAACGATCCGTCATCACATAAACAAAAACATGCTTCAAAGTGAGTTTGAGATAATGAGAAATATATTTCTGTCCATTAGAATGTTTTGTCTTTGCCTTAACTAACCTTAACTACGACGTGAGTCTTACGAATTCATGTGTGAATAACAGCCACCTTAAAAAGAAGCCTTGATTAGTCACATCTACATTATAGCACCGTGAAATTCTTTTTCTTTGAACATCCCAGCTTGATAAGAACTTAGGGACAGAGCACAGGGTCAGGTATGATACAGCGCCCCTGGAGCAGACGGTTCAGGGTCTTACTCAAGGGCCCAACAGTGGCAGCGTGGCAGTGTTAGGGCTTGAACTCCTGACTTTCTGATCAGTAACCCAGAGCCCTCTTAATCACTGCCCTCTTAAGTATATGTTAGTACATTTTGTTAGTTAATGTATAAATTAACATGTCGGGGTAAACTAAATAACCATGCACTATTTGCATCATTTCAAATGGTTTATATAATTCGCCGTATGCAACTGCGTACACAAACATCACTGGATGGCGTTGGGATGAAATTATTGGCGAGTGTTTTTTAGTGCGTCTTTCTACATCCGATAAGGAGGATCAGTGTAAATTATGAAATGAATCCAATGTCATCCAATGACGTTTGTGTACGTAGTTATAAATTATGCATAATTAATTAATACTCTATCTTATAGAGCAGGTTTGATTCAGTCATACTTTATAATGAACTCATACTTTATAATTTAAAATAAATTGTTGTTATATTTAAGTGTATTTGACTTAAAGAAATTGAGTTATCAACTTAAGGTAATTAGTTTCCTCAGATTTTTTGAGTTGAATGAACTTATCCGGGTTTACAGGGCGGTTTGATGCAATAGACTTTAAGTTAAAACTGTAATGAATTCAGAAATTACTCTGATGCTCACTCGTAAGCTGGTCATACACTCATAAGTTCCTGTTTGCACAATTAGCAATTTTTGCCTATATAGTATACAGCTACAATATAGAAGTGAAATTATTTATAATCGCACTGTCCAGTATCACCCAGATGAGGATGGGTTCCCTTTTGCGTCTGGTTCCTCTCACGGTTTCTTCCTTATGTCGTGTCAGGGAGTTCTTCCTTCCCGTAGTCGCCTTTGGCTTGCTCATTAAGGAGAAACTGTAAATGAATTGAATGGAGTTTGCACGTGTATGTAAAGTGCAAAGCGCATTCCTGACACTGCTTGTGTACACTTAACTCTATAAAAGGAAATGCTCAGAGAGAGAGAGCTCGAAAAACAAAATGAGGACAAAAGAAAAGGAATTTCTCAAGCAGGAGTGGAAGTTATTTTAAAGTATTTTATGTCTACATCATTAATTTTTTTTTTTTTTTTAGCAGTGGAACAGTACTTGAAAAGGCCAGAATCTAGAGACAAATTACAGAAAGGGTCAATTAGATGTGAATTAAATGAGGTGAAAAGAAAATGGTTTGACAGGCAAATGGAGAAGAAATATATGTCTACACTGTTCCCAGGTGATCATGGACACCAAGTATCACACATGGAAACTGGTATTTTAAAATGATTTTAGTCTCTCATGCCAACACGCTCTCAAATCGTCTCACTTATCTCTTTTTGAAACGAGGCAGTAACAAGAAATTCAAGCACTGACAAAGCTTGGACATGCACAGGTTGGTCGAATCAGTGTCGGCTGTAAAGTGTTGCACGGCATTTAAAGAAGACGGCATAGCAATCGGAAACGATTTATAAGCCAGCTTTCGTCCTCGTGGAAAGAAAATCATACCGGACTCTAAATATCCATTCCCTCATAAATGCAGTATGCTCTAAATCGCCCCTCAGCTGAGCCATTTGCTTATAGCTGATGAATATAAACAGACCACAGGTGCATTTATTTTGTTTTAATTAAATGATTGGTCTTATTTGTTTTAAATAATGGATTTGTGTTGTCTGCTTTCATCTTTTTTTTTTCTTTTCATATTTAATATTTCTTTAATTAATGTGCTTAATATCAAATTACATTTCACCACATTTTCATTAAATTTCTCATTGAAATAAATACCCTATTAAGACTTGAGAGAATAATCTTTATATTAAAGCAATAAAAGTGCAGTAATCCATGTAAATGATATGAATTGAAGCTGGTCCAGTCGAGGTTTACATTAGTTAGTTTCTTATGGGTTAATTTACACACACTCGAGAAGGTTATGAACGTTGTTCTGAGATTGCGGGACTTTCACGTATACCAAATTTCCTCTTTAAATGTTCCTAAGTATGGATTTATTTGTATCCACCTTGATAAATGAGGCCCACACAGTTCATGAAGTTATTTGCTATTAATGACTTGAAAGGAAGCAATCCAAAATGTCCCTAAATGGAGACAAACAAGACTAACTATTGAATTAGAATAAAACAAATGGCACCCTATAAAAGGAGGAGGAGTTAGTGTGTGCCTTCATAGTACCATAGACATTTTTTTAATCTTTTTTTTTTTTTTTTTTTTTTTTTAAATTTCCCACAGTATTCGTCACTTTTGCTTCTGGTTGCGTTCAGGTTTTGGAAATGATTACTGATCGACAGTGTGTTTGAAGCCCATATATTGCTTGAAATTCTCAAGTTGAACGTCAGTAGTGATTACAAGTGTCCTGTGATGTCATCCCTCAGGCTGGTTGTCCTCGGTGGTGCCCCTGTTCCCGGGCACGCTGGACTGTGGGCAGGCTGTACAGGAGTGTATGGCCCAACCTGAGTGTGAAAAACTGTACAGACAGCTGGACTACTGCGTGGACGAAGAAGCCGTTGTGCCGCTCGTTCCTGAAGTCCGCCAAGCCTGCGCTGATGCCCAGAATGCCCTGCTGCACCATCGGCCCCTGCAGGAGTGCAAGTGCCAGCGCGGATCACGCAAAGAGACTCTCTGTCTCCGAGTGTACTGGACCGTGCGCTTCCCACAGGGTGAGGAGCCTGTATGTGTGTCATTACATGCACATATATGTTTATGGGTGTGTTGGAGAGTGGATGTACATGAATGCTTATTTGGGCATGTGTGTTCACGAGTGGAAATTCTGTATTGGTGAATATCTAGGGCTGGGCGATATGACGATATCATATTCTACAACAAATGGAGTTAGGATCTACATGAAGTTTGGGAAAAAGGTCATGCTGGAAGTGCCACGTTCTTCCTGTAAATTCCAATCTGTCTCTTTCTTTATTAGTGATGTTGTTTCCCCACCCACCACCTCCCTACACCTTACTGTTTAACAGCTCCTACCCGAAAGGTCTTCAAGTGGGAGTGTCTGGCTTTCTGGTACAAAACAGAATTCACTCATTGCTCACAGCCTCTGAGTTCTCCATACTTTTTACAGACCCATAATCAGTCATCATTTTATTTAGTTTAGGCGTTGTTTGCATTCGTAAATGTAACATTAGATTAAAAGGACCATGCTTTAGAGTTTAGTGAAATTACAAAAAATGCAGGGTTCTACTGTTTATTGTTAGCCTATTTCCCCTTCCTGCAACCAGGTCATATTGGTATCGGTAATCTTCCTTGTTGACCTTCAACACAGTATGAAAGAGTGGTATATAAATAAATGATCATTAAATATGTATTCAAACAAAATACAAATGAGATACATACCGCTGTATCATTGAAATGGTTTCAAGTATCCTAATATGCTAGTGTCTGAGTGGTGATACGAGTCTGTGGAGAGTCAGGATAGAGTTTGTCAGAGCAGAGACGAGCAGTCCTGTGAAACGAGCGCTTTTCCGCCACTGTCAAATGGAAATGTCAAGTGTTCAGCCCTGCGTTTCAAATTGTGAATCGTATCTCCGGCCGCGGCTCACAGCTGCGTGATTGCGCCGTGATACACGTCGTGCCAAAAACACTCATTTGCATTGTGCTTTTCTGCATGCGAGATCGTGATAAGAAAAATGATGCTTTATAATTTCGATGTTGAGCGTGGAATGCGGCTCGTCGGAATGATATCGCACACATGGAATACTCGTCTGTCTGATTTGAACTCATCATGCTTTCTCACCGATGCTGCCGAAGCAAATAACCTCCCCCACACATGTACCCTTTCCCCCTAGGAGTCTTCTAAGTCTAGATGATAACTAGGCAATATTAGTTAGGTTATGCATCATCATAGAGCCATCATATAATCCCAGTAATTTGATTAAGCACAGCAGCTCACTTAATTAGCTGTAACGATAAGGTAATGGTGCGCTTCAGCAGGCTTAATTACGCTGGAATATTCCACCACTTGTTTGGCTCCAAGTGTGTGTAGCTGCACTGATAAGACTGATTGTGTGTCTGTTGCAGGGTATGATGACATTGAGACGTCCCCGTACGAGGACATCGAACTGGAACTTGCGAGAAATAGCGAAGTAACAAAACTGGCCTCGATTGTGGCAGGTACTTCACATCTTCAACACTCAGTGTCAGGTATACCAACCATATAAGTGCACTTTGTAGAGCTACAATTACTGACAGGAGGCCTGTCTATTGCTATGTGCAATGTGTTAGCCCTCCTTTACCCCATTCATCACTGACAGCTTCACCTCTGGCCACATATTACTCGGATGATGGACTATTCTTAATGGTGATGCTGACATAGAGTGTTTCAGCTGCAAGTTCTTGCTTGGGATGGAAGAAAAATCATAACCATTAACAATGTCTTTCTCAGCAACTAGCTATTTATGGTTAGCTAATATACTACAGGCAGCATGATGGCACAGTAGGTAGCGTTACTGTCTCATACTTCCAGTATTCCTGCTTTAATCCTGAGCATGGGTGTATGCAGTGCTGTGAAAAAGTTTTTGCCCCATCTTGATTTCTTCTGTTTTTATGTATAACATACAAATACTTATACTCTGAAACTAAACAGTTTCAGAAATTAAAACAAAATCTAAGATAAAACAAAGGCAACATGAATAAACACAATATATAGATGATGCTATTTACTGAAGCAAAAATAGTTATCCAATACCAACCGGACCTGTGTGAAAATGTATTTGCCCCTGTAGTTACTAATTCTCCAAATCTATGAAACTGCATTCATAATGGGATTCAGCTGGATTAGATGCAACCAGGCCTGATTACTGTAAACCCTGTTCAATCAAATCAATACTTAAATAGAAACTTTTTCAACAGCATGAAGTTGGTTAAAATGTCTTACCCAGTAACACACTATGCCAAAGAAATTCCAGAAATGATGAGGAAGAAGGTGATTGAAATACATCAGTCTGGGAAGGGTTACAAAGTTATTTCTAAGGCTCTGGGACTCCAAAGAACCACTGTGACAACCATTATCTCCGAATGGAAAAAACTCGGTACAGTATTGAACCTTCCCAGAAGTGGCCAACCTTCCAAATTTCCTCCAAGAGCACAGCGACTACTCATCCAGCAAGTCACAAAAAAGCCAAGGCCACCATCAAAGGAACTACAGGCCTCTCTTGTATCAATAAAGGTCACTGTTCATGACTCCACTATCAGAAAGATACTGGGCACAAATGGCATCCATGGAAAAGTGGTGAGGTGAAAACCACTGCTAACCCAGAAGAACATTAAGGCTCATCTGAATTTTGCCAAAACACATGTAGATGATCCTCCAATCTTTTGGGAGATGTTCTGTGGATTGATGAGTCGAAACTGGAACTGTTTGCAAGACAGGGAGACCCCTGGGGACATCTGGCTTAAACCAAACACCAAATTCCACAAAAAGAACATCATACCTACGATCATGCATGGTGGTGGGAGTGTGATGGTGTGGGGATGTTTTGCTGCTTCAGGGCCTTGGCAACTTGCAACAATTGAGGGAAACATGAATTCTGCTCTTTACCAGAAAATCCTAAAGGAGTCCGTAAGTGGAAACTCAAGTGCAACTGGATTATGCAGCAAGACAATGATCCAAAGCATAGGAGTAAATCGAACTCTGAATGGCTCAAAAAATGCAAAATTAAAGTTTTGGAGTGGCCTAGTCAAAGTCATGACTTGACCCAACTGAGATGCTGTGGCAGGACCTTAAACGGGCAGTTCATGCTTGAAAACCCTCCAGTGTGGCTGAACTAAAGCAATTCTGCAAAGAAGAATGGGCCAAAATTCCACCTCAGTGCTGTGAAACACTGATCTCCAGTAATCGGAAAGCGTTTGGTTGCAGTTATTGCTGCTAAAGGTGGCACAACCAGATTTTAAGTTTAAGGGGGCACTTAGTTTTTCACATGGGTGATGGATAACATTAGTGTTGGATAACACATGGGGGTTAATACATGGGTGTTGGGTAACTATTTTTTGCTTCAATAAAAAAAAAAATACAAACTGTATTGCGTGTTTAATCATGTTTTTTTCAGTTGTATTTCATTTGAAGCTCTAAAACTATTTAGTATAAGATATGCACAAAAACAGAAGAAATCAGAAAACAGAATACAGGCAAATACTTTTTCACAGCTCTGTACATGGAATTTCACATGTTCTCCATGTCTTTATGGGTTCTCCGGCTTCCGGATTGCCCCTAGGTGTGAACGAGGGCACTGCAATGGTCTGGCATCCAATTCTAGGTGTGTCCACACTTCTGGGATGAGCTCTGGATCCAAAGAGCTAACCAAGATAAAGCTCTTACTACAGATGAATGAATAAATTATAGATTAATATGTCCAGAAAATATTATTAAATATTATTACAGTTAAATGTCAAAGTAGCAGGTTACATTTTGTTCAGATAATTGTTTTGCATTTTTGTTTATTCATAACTAGGAACACAGGATCGAACCCCAAAGCTGTGAGGTTGCAGTTGCACCATCATGCTTCATGTTTTTTTTTTAATTATTACATTCTTAAAAATTTATCTGGCACATAATTATGGCAGTCATGTGAAACCATTTTGTTCACCATATCGCTAATTTCAGCCAGTGGATCAGTGGGCTGTGACATCGAGATGACAAGGCGGACTGTCACCACTCTCACCAAAATGTGCTGTAGTTTATGAATAGTGGTGGTCTGGGGAAGTCTATGACTAGTTTTGGCTGCACCTGGAAAGATATGATGGTTTGAGTGGGTTCTGAAAATCTGGCCCCTAAATCTCCTTGGTGGAATCTATAAAACATAAGGAAAATATAGTAGAATTTCAAAATACGGCCTTAAATTGGCTTACCTACTTCATATCTGATGGGACCCTGCTGAGATTTATTACTGTGAAAAGAGCAGAAACTCAAAGAGAATTGCGGAGAGCCGTCACCACCTGAGAGGATGATGCAAGCAACCGCTCAGAAGTATAAAACGATTTCTGTCAGCTAGCTATTATGTTAGTCAGTCCACTTGCTGGTGATGGCTATGCACATTATGATTGTCAATAGCCTAAAGTGTTGTGCTGTCATGGTTTGACTTATTCTTGCCAGGGGGGGATTTGGTATTTGTTTTGAAGTTTTCAAGGTTTATTTCAGGGCAATTTCAAGCCATGGGCTAGCAAGTGTAGGTACAAAATTGGTGTACCTAATAAAATGGAAACTCAGTGTACAATTTTCTTAATGATTGTGGAACACTGAACCATTGTATCTGATTCCAAATCATCTTATAAAACACCTTAAAGGCCAAAGGCAAAACTGTTATATTACATCATTTTCAGGTCCTCGTGTTCTGCAGCACTGGACCGAAAAGGTGGCTGGCACCCAGTCACCCTGCTGACGTGCTCTAATTCACACCTCACCTCACACCTTCATCTCTCTCTCTACCTCTCTCAGTGTCCTCATTTCCAGTAGATGGACAGAACCAGTGTTTAAAGGCAGCGCAGGACTGTGGGCTGTTCGAGAAATGTGGTGCCCTACGTGCAGAGTATGTGCTGGCGTGCACCAAGCGAGTGGCAGGCTCAGATCGCTGCAACAGACAGAAGTGCCACCGGGCACTGCGCAGGTTTCTGGAGCGTGTGCCTGAAGAGTACAGCTTTGGTGTGCTTTTCTGCTCCTGCACTGAGCCATTATGTGGAGAGAGAAGAAGGAAGACCATTGTCCCTTCCTGTTCCTATGAGGAGAAAGATGCACAACCTAACTGCCTGCACCTGGAGAGCTATTGCCTCCGTGATGACCTGTGCAGGTGAGTGTACCTACACAAACACAGGGACTCACACAGTAATACACACACACTTTCCTACTATTTAATTATTTTTTACAAATACAGTATATTATACAGAAATCCTATATAAACTGGTGTCCCACAAGGTTCTGTTTTAGTTATCCTTTATATACAGCATCTAAGCTTTAACTTCTATGCTGATGATCAGTTTGGCTAGATTCATCATCATCATCATCATCATCATCATCATCATCATCATCATCATTATTATTATTATTATTATTATTATTATTATTATTATTATTATTATTATTATTATTATTATTATTATTATTATTATTATTATTATTATTATTATTATTATTGGGCACACAGTGGCTTAGTGGTTAGCACGTCCGCCTCACACCTCCAGGGTCCGGGGTTTGATTCCCACCGTGGCCCTGTGTGTGTGGAGTTTGCATGTTCTCCCCGTGCTGCGGGGGTTTCCTCCGGGTACTCTGGTTTCCTCCCCCAGTCCAAAGACATGCGTACTAGGCTGATTGGCGTGTCTAAAGTGTCCGTAGTGTATGAATGGGTGTGTGAGTGTGTATGTGATTGTGCCCTGTGATGGACTGGCACCCTGTCCAGGGTGTACCCTGCCTTGTGCCCAATGCTCCCTGGGATAGGCTCCAGGTTCCCCGTGACCCTGAAAAGGAGTAAGCGGTAGAAGATGGATGGATTATTATTATTATTACACACACACACTTCCATTTTATATTAGACATCATGTTTCCATTTCTTCCACATATATTTTTTTCGCCTCATTGGCTGGGTCCACATTAATGTGGATAAATTTGAATACATCTTTTTCTCTACATTTTGGCCTTCTCTCCACACTGAGACAGTGTTTTTGTCCAGCGAAAACGGTGCTTTTCAAAAACGCTCTCCCAAGTGGATGAATTTGAAAATGCATATTTTGCAGTTTAGTGTGGATTGAGAAAACAGAGATATTCAAAAACAATGACATATCCTTAGACAAAACAAACATGATGGTGGACAACGTTGTACTGCAATTGTTGTGCCTGAAATCAAGTTTGATTGTGTTGTTAAGATTAATGTCAATTTGTACAACCTACATATTACGTTTTTTCGACGTGGACAGAATTTTTAACTCGCGATTCCTATTTGTCGGTGTAACACATCAATTCAAAGAGATGGAAAGCAAAATAAAAACGTATGGGTTACACATGTAACCCTGTTCCCTGAGAAGGGAACAAGGTGGTTCGTGTGCTTCACACTGTGGGAAGCATTTTCACATGTGGCCAGTATCTGAAGCTTGTGTAACATCATGCCTATTTATAGGCCTGCCGTGATCAGGTGATGTGGCAATTAAGCATGTTGTGTGATTTAAAAACGGCACCTGTGAACCATGCTGTCAGCCTCTTTTACATGAAGCGAAGATGCAATTCACAGGCATGCCCCAGTATAACACAGCTACGCAACGTTTCGTTCCCGTCTCAGGGAACAAGGTTACATGCATAACCCAGATGTTCCCTTTCAAAGGGAACTCAAAGTTCATAGCTTCACACTGTGGGAATGAGAATACCCACTACGTCATCATGGCCTGTTCAAAAGATCAGAGCCTGAGGGTCACTGCAAGTGAATGTGTGCAGCATAGATCAAACCCCGCAGCACACACATCCTGTATGGGTACCCCTTTGGAGAAAGCCTTCGAGGAGGGACCCACCTAATGGAATGAACCCTTATGCCCAGAGGCGTAGCGAGAGATTGCTTCCACTATCCAATTAGAGATGCACTCCTTCAACAAAGCATCACCTCTACTGTCGTCGCCAAAGCAGACCAGCAGCTGCTCCGACTTATGCCACTGACCAGAGTGGTGGACATAAGTACAGAGAGCCCTTACTAGACACAATAGATGCAATTTCTCTTGTTCCAGTGTAAGGAACGGAGGAGGGCAGCCTGCAACACTACCAGCTGGGCAGCAGACATAGGCACTTTAGGAATATAATCCAGCCTAGGATATAGGAAGGCCCTGGCTAATCCAGGGGCAAAGTCAAGGCAGGAAGGGGCAACAGAGAGAGCTTCTAGATCTCCTACTTGCTTGAGAGATGTCAGGGCCAGCAGAAGAACTATCAAAGTCAGAAGCTTCTCTGAGGCTGACTCTAAGGGCTCAAATGGGGACCTGATAGACCTGATAGACCTTCCAGGACCACAGAAAGGTCCCAGGAAGGTATGCATGGCTTGCAGATGGGCCTCAGCTGCCTGATACCATGCATAAACATTGAGGTTAGAGAATATTGCCCCAGAGAGGTTCCATCAATAGGGGCGTAGCTGGCTGAAATGATGGCCACGTAGACCCTGATTGTAGAAGGAGCCAACCCTGCTGAGAAACATCCTTGTAAGAACTCCAGGACTGTAGCTATTGTGCAGTTCCTGGGTCTAGCTGATGTTCCTCACACCACAAGACAAAAAGTCACCACTTAAGCACATACAATTTCCTCATGGATGTTGCTCTAGCCTTCATGTTCTTTACAACCTCAGTTGTGAGACCAGAATCTATGAGCGTGTGCCCCTCAGGGGCCAGACTCACAGTTTTCTTAGTTCTGGCCAAGGGTGATAAATCAGCCCACCGGCTTGAGACATTAGATCTCGGATATTATCTCCGAGAACCATATTCTAGCTGGCCAATAAGGTGCTACTAACAGCAGACGTAGACGGTGCTGACAAACTCTCGCTAGAACTTGTGGGAGCAGAGCGATCGGGGGAAAAGTGTACAGATGTGACCTCGGCTACGTGTGGACCATGGCGTTTGGCCCCAGTGGTGTGGGAGGAGTGAGGGCGAACCACAGCAGGCAGTGTGTTGTCTCCTTGGCCAAACCTCTGCCATATGGACTCCACCACTTGTGGATGGCGCCTCTAATCCCTGGGCCTCACACCTGCCTTGATATGATGTCTGCCCCCACATTCCGGTTGCCTGGAATGTACATTGCACTCAGTGACAAGAACTTTCCCTCTGCCCAGAGAAGAATTAGTTGCACCTGCCTGAACAGGGGGCATGAATGTAACCCTCCCCGGTGGTTGATATATGAGCCCACCGCTGTGTTGTCTGTCACAACTAACACATGGTGACCTCTCAATTGAGGTAGAAAGAATTTCAGTGCTAGAAATATGGCCCACATTTCTAGGCAATTTATATGCCACTCCAGATCTCATCTGGAGCTCCAGAGTCCATGAGCTAGACAGCCATCTAAGACTGCACCCCAGCCTGTGAGGGAGGCATCTGTCATTACCGTCTTGCGATAAGGAGATGGCCCTAAATTGTGACCCGAGGCTAGAAACTGGGGACACCTCCAAATTCTCAGTGCACGTAGGCATAGCTGCATGACACTGATTACTCTCAGAGGTTTCGTCCTCGGATGAAACCCTTGACTTTTCAGCCACCACGGCAACGGACTTGTGCAATAGGCCCAACGGTATGACATTGGCTGCTGCTGCCATAAGCCCCAACAGTCTCTCGTAGAGACTGGAGGGGATGCCCAGATCCAGCTTTATCTTGCTCAATGTTGATAGGATTAACCCTACGCATGTTGGGGATAGAAACGCCTTATCATAGTAGAATCCCATATACCCCTAGAAAAGTTGTCCTCCGCACTGAAGAAAGCAGACTTTTCTTGAGGTTCAACCTGAGCCCCAAGCCCTTCATGTGGGTGAGAACACCATCTCAATGATGAATCACCAGTTCCTTGGATCGTGCTAGAATTAACAGGTCATCCATGTTGTTTAGTACATGCACTTTTTGAAGGTGCGAGGGGATAAAGCTAGCCCAAAGGGAAGAACCTGATATTGGTAATCCCTAACCCTAACCCTTACCCAATTGCGAACTTCTGGAACTTCCTGTGAACCTCAGGAACTTCCTGTCCCCTGATAAATCCCTCCATGGCCACATAGGACCCCTCCTTCTGTGTCTGCTTGACCTTTATGATCATTCTCAGATCAGGCCTATTAGCAGGCTGTGACTGTGGCCGCCCAGTCCGTTGGCTCTCCGCAGGGGGAGACTGGCCACCACACTTGCCTTCTGTGCCTCCCTCACACTAGCACTAGGTGAACTCAACACGATGGGGAAGGAACTGGCTGAATGCTGCCGTATGTCGGGCTCACTCTGAAGATATGCTTGGTAGGCCTGAAACACTGTCATTGTATGCAGTGACCCACAAGCGAGACCCGCTGCTGCATAGGCCTTACCCACCAACGCCGAGGTGGCTTGAATGACAAAGTTGGCCCCCTAAATTACCTTCCGTCGATGTAAAGAGGTAGCTCGCAAGCGCCTCCTCCACCTTCAGCATAGCTAAATAGGCATGCTGTTCATTCCCCACAATGGCCAAATAATCTGACATCGTAGGGTTATAAATATGGCTAGTGTGTGGTTTTCCCCAGAACCGTGATATATTTCATCATGCACTTCTGGAAAAAGGGGGAGTTTTCTGCAGTGTGAGGGAGATTTATTTTCACTGGGGAGCAAGCGCTTGTCCAGCCTGCTACAAGCCACTTCCTCCTCCCCAGGCCAGATTTAGTTTTTCAGATGCCCAGATTTAGTTTTTCAACTACCTTAGTAATCACTTCAGGCAGCTCTGTATATACTGCTGCTCTCCGTTTTTGGTGCATTGACACCCCCTTCTGGCTCCTTGGAGTCAGAGAGGTTTTTTTTTTTGGCTTTGCATAGCAGAAGGAGTCGCGACACGATCTCCAAAATCTGCCCGAAAGACGGTGCCGGAAGACACAGCAAGAGATAAAGCAGCACTTGTCTCCGGCTCCTCTTCCAGATCCATACAATATCCCCAGGATCTGATCCATGAGGCTTTGAAACCCAACTCCCTTCGGCCAAGAAGAGGGTGAGCCGCGAGCGGAGCTGCCTATTTGTAAGGCATTCACAATGCGCACAGTCAGACCTCTTGAAGGCTGCCCTGGCGTGCTCCACCCCTAAACACTTCATCTAGAAAGTGTGTCTGTCCCCCCAGTGATGAAACGGGAGCAAGGCATGACACACTTCCTGAATTCTCTCTCATTCATACTGTTTTCTCTCTTTTTTTAAAGGGACAGAAAAGTAAAGAGATTTTCTTTCTTTTTAAAAAAAAAAAAAGAATTGAGGAAATGAAGGTTCTTTTTGTGAGCGTTACACAAATGACTGACATGCAGTCTCACTGAAGATAATAAGGCTGATTGCGCTGTTCACAGGTGCCATTTTTATATCACGTGACATGCTTAGGCATGATGTTACACAAGCTTCAGATATCGGTCGTGCACGAGGGTGCATCATCCCACAGCATGAAGCTCACGCAACACTGAGTTCCCTTTGAAAGAGAACACCTCACAGAGTTTTTTGGGAAAACGCTAAAGTTTAAAAACACCAGTGTAGACGGAGAGCATTTTAAAACAAAAATGCAGCTTTCAGATCCACCCACCTCCTCCGCTCTCTCTTTCTCTGCCCTTTCTATCTAGAAATTGAGTCCCTTTTCCATTTTTTTTTTATGTTTTAGTTAATTTTCCTTTTTCTAAGAGTGACTTACGTTTTTTGGGGGGTTTATTTCGTATTATTTTATGACTTGATGGTTTCAATGTTTTAATATTTAAAATTCAAAATTCTGTATTTCTCTCTCTCTCTCCCTCTCTTTATCTCTCGCTCTCTCTCAGGTCCAGACTGGCTGATTTCCAGCAGAACTGCCAGCCGTCCTCTTACTCCCCTTCAGGCTGTCTGCGTGAGAGCGGAGCCGTCTGCCTGAAGGCGTACGCTGGATTGATCGGTGAGCAATCATGTGCTGATAAATGCCCTGTGACGGCCCACTAGAAGACCGCAGCCCCAGGTCCATGCCCATTTACACGAACTGAACACAGATGATCCGCGTCACTGTGCTCCAAGTAAAGCAGTTTGACGTGGACATGTATGTGTGCAGATGTTTATTACAGTTAAAACTTCAGAGCACACAGGAATTGGAGGAAGTGGACTGTAAACGAGCTTTCACTCAGTGTTCTCTCAGGTTGGGTGATATGAAGAGAAAATATTTAAGGAAAATATCGGTAACATTTAAAGTATGTGATTATGCATTCAGCTAAATATGTTTATTGACTCCAAGCTTACTTATCAAATTCTCATGTAAGAGTATTTGTTCTGGTGAAGAGGTTTGTGTACATGTATTAATTTTAGAAGTACAGATTTATAAGAAATATGTAAAAAATTTGCATAAAAATATGTTAATCCAGTATGTAAATTCAGTAGTGATACCTGGCAGAGGAAACATACGCACATCGTGTTATTTATAGGTGCTACTGTAATCATGTCTGTGAGCCTTCCACCCTTCCTCAAGGTGTGTTCTGACAATAACACACTGCAAGACTGTAAGTCAAATTTGACCAAAACTCAGCATAGGGAATCAAACTTCAAATGCAACAATCCTGCCTGAGTCTCTTTTAAATAAGCTCACATCAAAGAAACAAACAGATAGGAGGAATTCAAATTTCACCTGGATTATGTGCACCTTTAGATGGTTGCACCAAAACAACATAAAATAAAAGAAATGACAAATACAAACACTGATTTAGTCAGGGTACACAATACAGCTGTAGGATATAACAGCATGAGGAGAGCAGAACCGAGATAAATGAATCCAAGCGCTCTTAAATAATTGTTTTTTTTTCTTCTTGATTTTATCTAAGGGAAAGCCAGATGGTTTTCAGTTTCATTTTCCAGTCCAGAGTGGCCCTGAATTTCAGCCAAGAATTGACTGAAAAAATGAAACCAACCCAGCCCAGAACAAAGCTTTATGTTCTGCTGCAATAATTGTAATGATTTATTTTGAAAACTGAAAAACATTTCAACTTATTCATTAAAACATAATTGAAAAAGTACAAGGCAATGAAAAGGCAAGTTTGACCTTTTTAATAGACAATTACTTTACAAAACTGAGCTGACAATAAACAAGGGAAAATTATATAAAAATGTAAGCTGTTGGGCAACATGTTGGTGAAGCAGGTAGTGTTGCCACCTTACAGCTCCAGGATCCCCGGGTTGAACCCTGTGCTCTGTTTATGTGGAGCTTCACATGTTCTCCATTTTCCTCTCACCTCCTAAAAACATTCCACAAGGTACACTGGTTACTCCAAATTGTCCTTAGGTGTGGATGTATGTGTGCACAGTGCCCTGTGTTGGCTTGGCATCACATTCAGGGTGTATTCCACTCTGAATCTGGGTGTGTAAGTCAAGGCAAGATCTGGAAGACCAAGAAAACCTTCAGATAAAACTGCCAGTATGTTGGCCACAAAGGCAAAACCAAATCCCTAAAGAGAGTAAGGACATGTAGTAAGTTTTAGCTGATTGCACCATTCTACTTGTTTGCACAAACATTATCTGCATGGAAGAGTCATCAGAAAGGAAGCTGCAACCTTATAACAAAAGTGAATGTCTGATGCATGCAAAACAATTGAGTGTTGCCAGGACCCTGGACTCTGGATCCATCACGAGCCTGATCAGTACAAAGCACGTTCTAAAAATGAATGAAAATAAAACTGTTGTTTATGCCCTTCATATTCACAGAGATGCCTTGCTTTTAGGCATCTTTCAAACCTGAGATGGAAAAATCCAGGGGTGAAACTTTGGGCAAATTTTCAGCATTTGTAATCTTTTGTCCATAATCTGAAAGTTTTGCACATGATTTATGTCAAAAGATATTCTGTGGATAAAATTTTGGTTCATCTATAAAATATTTAATTATTGCCAGCTCTAGTATTTCCCGTACACTACATTTCATTTCAGTGAAATGAACATGTTTGTCTTGAGCTGAAATATATCTGATTACTGAATACATTTCCTCTGGGACAAGATGCCATTACACAGGTTCAGTAATTAGGAAAATGTCCCAGCAGCCTCGAGGGTTTGTGCTGAATCCCCAGTGTGACATGGACCTGAACTATCAGGACATCAGGCATTTTAACGAAATTAGTCTGAGATGTGTCACATAAACGAGAGACGATGTGGCTGCATGTGTTAACATGATTAAAGTCCAGGGCCGAGCAAGCTGCAGATTCTCCCAGATGGAGGTCTGACTGATGAGCCCATCATTTCTCTCACTGTGTTTCATTTCAAATGTCTTTTTTTAGTCTTTTTTAAAAATTCTATACCTTCTTTATTTCACCTTTCTCATTCATATCTCTCTCTCTCCTTGCTGGCAGGTACGATCATGACACCGAACTATGTGAATAATAGCAGTATGGAGGTGTCTCAGTGGTGTAACTGTGAAGGCAGTGGGAATCAGCTGCAGGAGTGCCTGCGTATCCTGCACATGTTCAACAGCAACACATGCCTGCGTGAGTGTTATTGCGCCACTTGTTCACATAGCCAAGAGGGTGTTTAAAACAGCTACACAATCCAAAGTATCAGCCTTTTAAAATGTGCTATACATAAAGAATCAGTATATGTACAACAGACTATAGATTTAAAATTTTGCCCTTTTTTGGGGAGATTTTTGGTCCATTTAAATACTGATGCTGTCACTTTGCACCTACTTTATGCGTGGGAAGGATGGCTTTGTTTTCCTCTTTGTTTATTAGTGTGAGACTAGCTAGTCACAGCTTTGGTTGACTCATGTAGATAAAATGGAGCAATTAGCACTCTCCTGTAAATGCGTTCAGCTGCATATTGATGTTGTGAGCAGAATTTGAAAAGATGCAATGTGTCATGTAAACAAGGTGGAGACGGATGCAAGTACAGTTAAAAGCTTTAATGAGAATGCAGGCAGACAAATCCAAATCGTGAGGCAATATCAATATCCAAAAGCAGGCATGGGTCAGGCGATCTACAAACGGGCATAAACAGGGCATAGACGAGAAACCAGGACAATGGACAAAGGCTCGGTACGGCTCAGGCAGCAAATACTTCAGCTCAATACTTCGCATGGAACAAAAACACACAGGGGTTTAAATATCCAGACTAATCAAAGGGCATAACACAGAACAGCTGAGACATAAGGAAAGAACCAATAAAATAACAGGGGCGGAGACAGGACAGAAACTAAACAAACACACATCACTAGTAAACACAGTTAGTGAAAACTCAGAAGTGCATGCTGTTAATGCATGCTGAATGCTCCAGTACTCAGCGCGAGGGGAAATCCGTGATACAATGTCTAGAAGGACGCATGTATTAGTCTGCACTATCACAGATTGGTAAGTGAAATGCAATAGGGGGTATGTGACAATGGAATTGGCAAAATAATTTGGAATTTTTTTATATTGTAGGTAAAAAAAATTATTGTCTGGATTATTTTGGCCACTCTTTAATATATCCTAGATATATTTTTATTTCTTCCATATAAAATCCATATAAAAGTGATCTGTCCTCCATTAAACTATTTTTGGTGTCTGATCAAATTTATTTGTAACACTGTGGATGTTAAAGTTGGCCTTGGGCACAATATGCAGTACGAAGTCTGAGAAGGTACAACATGCCAATATTTACACGCTTGAACAGTCTTGAGTCTGAGCAGCCTAGCAAGGGAAATTCAACCTAACAAGCTCAAGCAAACATAGCAGTACTGTATGTTATTATCTTGGTCTTCCATTCAAACCTTGTTTTATATGACACTCAAGTTTGATATAATCCAGAACATTTCAAGATCTCACACCATATTCCTTGTACTTTAATACATGCTTGTGTACTTCTCCTAGGTTATATCTATATATTTGAATCCACTCATTATATGGTCCATAAAACAAACAAGCCATTATTATTCTCACCTAAATGCCAACGTGAATATTCTGTTTGTGGCAATGATGTCGAGTATTGTGCAATATTAATTTCACAGATTTGGCAGCAGTCAACTTTGAGAAATATGTTCCTGCTTTAAATGGTCTTACTTATTAATGCATGAGAGTGTACAGCCGAGATTAGTGGCAAATGGCCATGATGGTTGAATTTACTGATGTTGACTGGAGAGAAAACTTCCAATAAAGCTAAGTGTCATTCAAATCCACAATACATTGATCTGTTTATTCCTGTTTTAGAATATTATTGACTTATGCAACCTACATTAATGCAGTCATACTGGAATAAGGATTTAAATGGTAAATGGTCTGCAGTGTTTCTCATTCACCCATTCACACACATACACACCAATGGTAGTAGAGCTGCCATGCCAGGCACTAGCTTGCCATCGGGAGCAACTTGGGGTTCAACGTCTTGCCCAAGGACACTTCGGCATG
This sequence comes from Ictalurus furcatus, assembly GCF_023375685.1. Lineage (NCBI taxonomy): Eukaryota > Metazoa > Chordata > Actinopteri > Siluriformes > Ictaluridae > Ictalurus > Ictalurus furcatus. Next base: position 7,771,629 of record NC_071268.1, on the reverse strand, counting down.
TGGAGTCATATGGGCCAGGAATCAAACCGCCAACCCTACGATTAGTGGACAACCCACTCTACCACCTGAGCCACAGCCGCCCAAATCTAACTGTCAAAATAGTAGTGGATTGTGGGTAATAGCAGCAACTAGTATGAGCAGAGACAGGCCACTCCTTAAAAAATCTGAATGAGTCAGTACAAAATACTCAACATGGTGGCTATAACGTAAATCCCACCTCTCCAGTATAAAGAGCCAATCACCTAGTTAGTTAACAAAAACAATGCGTGGCCTATCAGATACTTACACTGATGGAAGCAAATGACATTCTAGTAAGATTGTGGAATTAAATCTAGCATTTGATTTGTTTTATTAAGTTGAATAAAGCTGAATTAAAATTGTTTGTTTCTTTGGTTGTCACAGGTAATGCCATAGAGAACATGGGGAGCGCCAATCCTCGGCCTGTGGAGGATAGGCTGCTCCCTCCTCCTCACCCCTCGCCCCACATTCAACATGACGAGCTGAACGTCAACTTGTTCGAAGACCTCAACTTGGTAGGTAATGACACTGACACAGCAAACAAGACTACTGAACACGGCACTCAATGAACTATAAAACTATACTACTGAACACACTAAACAATGAGCTTTAAAACTCTACTACTGAACACATGACTCAAAAAACTATAAAACTATACTACTGAACGCAATACTCAACAAACTATAAAACTATGCTACAGAACACACTACACAGTGAGCTTTAAAACTATACTACTGAACACACCACTCAAAAAACTATTAAACTATACCACTGAACACACTACTCAAGAAACTATTAAATTAAACTACTGAATATACAATACTGCTAAACTGAACTACTGTACAAAATACATAACATACTAAAAAACTAACCCTGAACACACTACCGAATTCACTACGCTAAAACTATACTACTGAACACACCACTCAATTAACTATAAAACTATACTACTGAACACACTACTCAAGAAACTATTAAATTAAACTACTGAATATACAATACTGCTAAACTGAACTACTGTACAAAATGCATAACATACTGAAAAACTAACCCATGAACACACTACTGAATTCACTACGCTAAAACTATACTACAGAACACACTACTGATTTCATTAGTCTAAAGCTAAACTACTGAACACAGTACTCATTGAACTATAAAGTAAACTACTGAATAAAATACAAAAGCTACTGAAAAAAAAAAAAAAACTTTGAACACACTACTGAATTCACTATTTTGAAACGATACTATTTAACACACTACTCAATAAACTATTGAAGGAAACTACTGAACACACTATTTTGGAACTATAAACTACTGTACAAAACACAAAACCTCCTGAAAAACTAACACTCTCAACACACCTGAATCCACTGCTCTGACTATACTATTGAACACAGTACTCATCAAACTATAAAACTACGCTACTTAACACACTACACAATGAACTATGAAACTAAGCTACTTACTATACTGCTAAACTGAACTATTGTGCACAATATCCTACATACTGAAAACTAAAACACTGAACACACCACACTACTGATTTGATTACTTAAAAAATGTACCACAGAACACATTATTTTACCAAAAATTTACAACAGAACTGTGCACACATTAAATCCTACTGAATACTCGAGCCAATGTACATAATTTACGTTTTTAAACACGTGCGTGACTTATTAGCTGACACAATAACACACAGCAGAGTGTGACTGTCAGCTTACACGCTGAACCCCACTGTGGGCCAGCTCATCTAAATGCAGTAATTTTGGCTTTGGAATGGGGTGTTTTACAGAACGCATGGCTGATCAGGAGCACAGCCAAGACAAAGTCACAGCCCAGTGCTCTGAAAACCTCCAACAGGAAGAGCTTTATGTGTGAACCAGACCGCGTTAATTGAATATCCTATACAATAGAAGACACGACAAGAGCAGCTTCATTATTATACAGTATAGATTTAAGAGTATACTTCAATTAATGCTAACATGGTTACAGTGAAAGCTCCATCTTAGGAACATAAATGTGATCTTCATTAACAAAGCTATAATGATATCACTTCTTCAGATTCAGAAACGTTAGCCTTCTGGGGCATTTTCTTAGACAAGTTATAGTGATGAGTACCACATATACACAACTATAAAAACTGCTACAGATAAAATAACTACACAAACTGCTACACGTAACACAACTACACATAATACAACTAGACAAATTAGTACACATCATACAACTATACAAACCACTACACATTATACAATTATAGAAACTACTACACATCATACAACTACACAAACCACTACACATAATACAACAGCACAATCTACTACACATAATACAACTACACAAACCACTACATATAATACAACTATACAAACCACTACACATAATACAACAGCACAATCTACTACACATAATACAACTACACAAACCACTACATATAATACAACTATACAAACCATTACACATAATACAACTATAAAAACTGTTACAAATAAAACAACTACACAAACTACTACAGATAATACAACACAAACTACTATACATAATACAACTATACAAACTACTACACATGATACAACTACACAAACTAGTACACATCATACAACTATACAAACCACTACACATTATACAACTACACAAACCACTACACATAATACAACACAAACTACTATACATGATACAACTACACAACCTAGTACACATCATACAACTATACAAACCACTACACATTATACAACTATTTAAACCATTACACATAATACAACAGCACAATCTACTACACATAATACAACTACACAAACTACTACACATGATACAATTATAAAAACTACTACAAATAAAACAACTACACAAACCACTACACATAATACAGTAAACCACTATACATAATACAACTACACAAACCACTACACATAATACAACTACACAAACCACTACACATAATACAGTAAACCACTATACATAATACAACTACACAAACCACTACACATAATACAACTACACAAACCACTACACATAATACAACTACACAAACTACTCTACATAATACAACTACACAAACCACTACACATAATACAACTACACAAACCACTACACATTATACAACTATAAAAACTGCTACAAATAAAACAACTACACAAACTACTACACATAATACAATTATAAAAACTCCTACAAATAAAACAACTACACAAAGTACTCTACATAATACAGTAAACCACTATACATAATACAACTACACAAACCACTACACATTATACAACTATAAAAACTGCTACAAATAAAACAACTACACAAACCACTACACATAATACAACTACAGAAACCACTACACAAAATACACCTATAAAATCTGTCTTTTTAGCAGGCCCACAATAGACAGAATATTCTCAGAGCCTTTATCAATTTCAGGATGAAGTTAACAGGATGGTATTTTTAGTTGGCCTCAGTCTAGCTTTTCAATAAATGATTGTATGAATCAGATAGTGGTGAGTAAAAATGTCATGTCAAATAATGAAACTGTCAGGCACTCTAGCTATAGCTAGACATCTAAAAGCTTGTTAGATTAGCAGAATGGTTTCTAAATGTTTTTGAAAATGTTGTTTCCTAAAGCTTTCAATAGTTTTTTTTTGTTCTAACGTTTTAAACAATTTTACTTTCCTAAAGTTGTTTCGACATTTCTCATTGTTGGAACATGTGTTTCTATAATGTTCCCAATGAACACCTTACCAAATATGTCCATAGAAATCTAGCATTAGGCCAGTAAAGCCTGATTAAAGTAGTGAATTTTTGTTATTGTTGTTCATAATGAGTCTAATGTTTGTAAGTGACTATAATAAACATATTTTCTACGTATTTAAAATACTATGGTAAGGATTTTAAACATTAGATTAAGTGCGAACAGCGAGCAAATGTTACAACCTGACCTTCTTATAACCCGTCGAACACATTACATTCTGATAACGTCCTTAGGTAGCTGAAGGAATCCATTTTAGCCTTACCGTAGTTTCATTTTTCAACGGAGCTGCTGTTTATAATTCATGGTAATTGATATAAAGCCCTAAAAAACAAGACAGCGAGTCTGAGTGAAACGCATTTTTAGTCAGCACTGTGATCATGGTAGGTAGGACCCCACATTCAAACAGCTTACGCTGCCACGTCCAATTACCAAGGCCTCCATCCCTCAAGCTAATGACTCTTGTAAGAAATTAAATCAATATTGATCTGGTGCGCTCTTTGCTGTGTTCTCAGATTATATTGAGGCTCGGAATAAGGGCCAAACGCGAATGTTTCATCAATGCGACGAAAGCACGGTGGCAACATTTACTGCCTCAGAATCTCAATCTGTATCCATTTCAGTCGACTCTTTACTCGTGTCTCAGCCTAATGTTTTAATTTACAGACTGACTCGTGTGAGTAGAGTGACCAAACATCTGTCCATGGGCACGGCTCAGCTCATGGACCTGCATCTTTATTAGTGTTTACAGCTGGGGGATCAAAATAGAGTTTATTCTGTTTTTTTTTTTTTTCTTCATTAATTTTAAATACTCCATAAAACATATGTGCTCTTATTTTTTTATTGACATTTTTTGTCTTTTGGTCAGAGGGTAGGGATTTTATATATATTTTTTTAGTATATTATTTATGGCATTTTACATAAATACAGCACTATGGTATGCACATAACCAATCAACTATGAGATAGATCAAGTCTGAACTCAATATAAGTTTATTTATTTAATTCACCCTATACTGAAACAATTCATTTCTGTTTATGTTGACTTTTTTGCTTAAAACACATCTTTTAGATGTGTTTTTAATCTTTTTAGATTAATTTTTATTTATTTTTTTGGTAACACGATATTAATTTATTAAGTTAATTTTAATTCAATTTAACTAAGGAACTACTGTTTAGGAAGCAGGTAAAAAAACCCTTTCTTTATGAAAGCTACTAACCTGATTGGAAATCAGCTCTAAATTTATAAGCGAGACTAGCAGAACAGTTTTTGGATGCTTTAGGAAACGTTAGTTCCTAGATCGTTCAATTTGTCAGAGATGTTTTTACATAACATTTTAACATTAAACATAGTGCTTTTCATTGCAGGAACATTAGCACGGGTTTCCATGAACACATGACTATGTATATCTATATCACTGGGCCAATCCAACTTGATTTAAAATGGCCCATAAAAAGACATGGCTAGTGTGCTTATTTTTGTTGGTCCACCCTGACTGAACCAGTAGATAAACATTTTTGGTCTATAAAAAGTCTGTGATCACAATAGTCCTCTTTTCTAAGTTTTCGAAAACACATTAAAAATGTTCATTCTGGCCGACATCCCATTAATGTCGTGATTCAGAGTGAATCTAGCTTTCAGTAGAGCGTCTGGTCTCCTTTGTGAAAAGGCACAGTGACCAAGAACAGGAAGAGGATGTTATTATTGCAAAATTGCAAACTATATTTACTCATCACTAAAAAAAAAGACCTTTTTTTTTTTTTTAAATCCAGTGATTAGCTTTTCCTTCAAAAAATACTTTCTTTCATGGTGTTCAAAAGTTAGCTTTCTCATTGGAAACTGGTATATACTGTAATAATGCAAAGATCCAGATTATAACCTTCAAGATTCTGAAGCTGTTGACCAGAAAAGTGTACAAAAGATTATCTATTGGTGGAGTGTCTGATGCTGTGACAAATTTTTCTCTTTACTGCTCCTGTGTCTTTCTTGGACTGTTTTTATCATCTCCATGGCCACAAGGGTCAGGCGCTGTGAATGGGACATTACCCTAGAATTTGAATTAAGAATCATACCATGTCATTTTTTTTTTTTTTTCAAACAGTGGTCAATAAAGGGTCAGAGGCCAAGACACATTTAAAAGGCAGTTGCCATTTTATTTGTCTTCTTATGACATTATGGATTTTTCTGCATGGCTGGTTATATGAATAAGTTCTTTTCCTTTTCGTCTCTTTTCTTTTTTTTTTTTTTTAAATGGAAGTCTATTGCTATATATCCATATCCATCTTCACAGACTGTTTATTGGTGAGCACTTGCAGCACTTTTGTTGTGTGGGTATGTGGGTGTATATGTTTACACACTGGACCACGTGTTCATCCTCAGTGGTGTGCGTGTGTGTGTGTGCGCGCGCATACACAGAGTGCAGGGGCTTAGAGATAATCTGGCTTTCCAGACAAAAAGGATTCATTTCTGTTTCCGCTGTCACTTCTACCTCTCTTTCTCAGCCAAACTGCACTCTCTTCACTGAACGTCTTTTCTTGATCTCTCTCGCGCCGTCTTTCCCATTCTTCTTCACGTGTTCGTCTCTTTCGCTCCCTCTCGCTCCGTGAAAGGATTAGTCAGAGGTGTTTGCGGGAGGCAGTGCATCAATCAGACTTTATTAGTATTAATTTATTCATACCCATCTGTCACTCTCGCTCTCTCACTCTCCCCTGTTATCGCTATTTCTTAATCCCTGTCTCTGTAACACTCTCATGGTCTCTCTCTCTCTCTCTCTCTCTGTCTTCAGGCTTCCTCACATTGCACAGGTTGGTGTCGTACAGGTTGCTCCTTTCATGTCATCCCTAACGCCCCTTTTCCCTCCTCTCTGTCTCTTTTTCTATTAAGACATGCAGTCATTTATTTATTGTTTTCATTTTCTTTCGTGTCAGGTGGAGGAGAGCGAGGAGGAAAAGAACGAGCACGAAGAAGAGATAGATCCGGTGGATGAGTTCAACGTCATCCCCCCGTTCCCAGAGAAGGCCACTGTCACTGATTTGGGTTCAGAGACAGGCAGAGTTCAGGGCCGGGCCTCATCCCTTTCAGCCTCGCTTTATCTTATTCTTCTGCTGCTGCTCGTTACCCTCAGCTGGGGGTAGAAACCACCGCCATTCACACTCATCCACACTCACACACATACACTTACATCTGCACACACCCTCCTCAAAATAATCACTCACACCCACTCTAAAGACTCAAAGACTTTATTCTGAGGGATGGAGAGAATGCAAGATGAAATGAAATGAAAAGAGAAGAAGAGGACAGAGGACAGGAAAGTCCTCTCCTACCCGCTACTGACCTTTCCTTTCACTCTGTTTCTCCTTCTCAACAAGAGGGCTGTGTGTAGCTCGCCGATCGCAGCTTGTCCCCCAGGGAGTCACTCTCTGAATCTGATTCTGTGCCAGTTGTTTGGAAAATTGTCAGGAATCATGATTTATGATTCATGACTCATTGGACTGAATCGAATCGGATATATTTAACGCCTGACTGTCATTGAGTGAATCAGTGAATCAGTGAATCAGTAATGTGATGTATCTGTTGTATAATTCTCCTTTGCTTTGCTGATGTTGGCTAACCGTCAGTCAACTTGTGCCGCTGTTTGGGAATTGCTATATTGCTTCCGTCCAATGACACAGCTACATATGAGTTTTGTACTTTGCATTTAGACACCTTGTGCGTTTTCTCATTGCTGAAGCTTTGTAACAGTGTGTGTGTGTGTGTGTGTGTGTGTGTGTGTGTTTGTGTGTGTGTGGGTGTGTGTGTGTGTACAAAATGTTTGCACTTTGTCAACATCAGAAAAAACCTCTTACAATACGTGTCCACTCGCAAGTTCACCGGCTGCATCCTATTTATTTCAGTGAACAGCTCCAATGGTGTGGTGACTATGATTGTCCTTCTTGCTAGAATACGGTTTAATCTCATGTACATGCCAAATTATAATTATTTCTAAGTATTTGAATGAATTTAAATGGAATACTCGTTGCTAAAGCTGGCTATCAATTAGCATGGAGCTAACAGGGAGTCTGTCATTGGACTACATTAACTACACATTAGAATCTAGCTAGCTAATAGTGCCATAAAGGAATGCTAATGTTGCTCTTCTCTGGTTACACTAAAAGTGCTGAAAAAACAAAACAATAGAAGCCATCACAGAAACGGTTTCCACTACAAATACCATTACAAATCATTAGCTAACCATTAAAACCATTACCATTATTGGTGCTTAAGTGTATCCACTAGACATAACATACCACCAATAGAAGGCAACATATTACCAGTAGAGACCCACAGGGACCATTACAGTTTCCATTAAAAGCAATACAATTCCCATTCTAAGCATTAAATTCATTTCAAATTCTATGAGGGTTTCTATTGTTTTTGTCTGCTTTGTTTGTTTGTTTTCAGCAGGGATGTGCCAGACTGAAAGAAACTGCAAACGTTTTAAATAAAAACACTGGAAACCATTCACTAAAACTAGCCAGTTAGTCTAATACATAAGCGAACATTACAAATGACTAGCTAAACATGAAAATCTAACAAGGCTAATGTAACTCTGACCTGTTACAGTAAAGCTGGTTACAGATTTTGCTCAGGTGAGAGTATTTGCAAGATGTAAACAAATTCTTCAATTAAGTAATTAACTGTTTGCTAGCTAGCTAATTAGCCTTGGTTTACTTTTATGCAAGCTTTTAATGTTAAAAGGGGTTAGTCATTATGCAAGGTTAGCTAAACATAAACAGCTAGCCAAATAAATAAAGATAATGAGTATAACTAGCTGGCTAACTTCTGGTTACACTGTGATTTAAATAAACATGTAATTAGCTAATAGCTAGCTTGGTAGTTACTTAGTATCACCGAATAAAAGAAAATGACTAAGAGGCATGACTGCGCTTGCTTGTAAATGTTACGTTTATAACTTGAGAACATCTAGCTAGCATAACACCGGAATTTGGATGGAGGATTGGACCACACCAGTGTTTAGCTGTTTTTCATGTGGGTAGATGTTGGACAAAATAAAAACAGACATAATAAATGAAGTTGGAGGATTAATCTTGCTAGCAAAGTGGACAGCTAATGCATGCTAAGATAACTAAGAAAAATAATAAATAAATAAAAATCTACAGTTTGTTCTTTATCGGTGTAAAATTTGATAAGATATTAAATACAAAAAAAAAGAAATAAATAAAATACACAAAACTAGATAACACTAGTTTATTATAATTAATTGCTTAACTACTCTAAAGACAATTTTGAAAAATTTCGTCAGGTTTGTTTACATTTGCTTGATTGCCATGACAACGAGCATAGAAACGGTAGACGCGGCGACAGAAGATGCAAGTAGATATGTATTGTTAGAGTATAAATTCTGAGGTTTTTGTATTAAGTGAAGTTCCAGGCATACTTACACACACTCATATCCTTACTCATACACACACACACACACACACACACACACACCCGTACGGCGTGACCCTCCATCGGTGCAGATGCAAGCGCTTTTCCTTTATTGCTCTATCTGCACTGTGCTTTAATTTTTAGAGTCAGCACAGGCTGTGGACTCTAACCAGGGGCATAAATAATAAACACACACACACACACACACACACACATCTTGGAACAATACGACTAATAAAATCTAAAGAAATAAATAAGCGTGTAAATAAATAAATAAATCAGTGCGTGAAGACGTGAGTGCACAGCAGGTGTTGGGGGTCCAGTCTGGGTTTGGAACCTCCGGGAGGAAGTTATTTGCCAGCCGGAGATAATGGGTTATAACGCAAACTGTTTATCTTGTTGTGTGTTGGTGGGGGGAAGAATTGCTTTTGATAGAGCATGAAGAAAAAAAAGCGATAGGGGAGAGAGAAAAGAAATAAGAGAGACCCTCCAGCACAAACATACAGTCAAACACCTCCAGCTCTTTTTGTCGTATAAATCTATTGCTGACACTAATGTTTGTTTGTTTGTTTTTTTTTCTTTGTTCCCCCTCCTTCATTTTCCTCGTGTATGTCTGAGCACGCTAGAGAATCTTTCCTTCTCTTCCAGAGGGGCTTTAATGTTATTAAAGGCCCCCGCTTTGGTCTTACCCCCTCTATTGTGCCGGTTCACAGGGATCTAACGCAAGGCAAAGAGGTCGGACGCTGCTATGTCTCTCTGTCGCTCTGTTTCTTTGTATGCTATCCTAATAAGAGAAAGCTCCATACATTATACCACGTACATGTCTTAACAACGACCTCCCCAAATTGGTCTATTATACGGCAGGAATGGAATAGGCAGGGCACTGATCGAACTGCTGTTCCGCCATCCAGGCAAAGGTCAGCACTTGTGTGTGTGTGTGTGTGTGTGTGCTTTTATTTTTTTTATTTCAAAATATTGAATTCGATTTAAGCGACAAATTAAATTGTCAGCGAAAGAAAAAAAATGTAATGGTGTTGAGGAGTTAAGGTGAATAAACCCATCACGTCTCCACGTTACTTCTGTATTAAAAAAAAAAAAAAAGAAAAAAAAAAGTGCTACAGGACATAGAGACAAGTTAATAATATTGGGCCAGTAATCATTTCTGTCATGATTCAGCCATTTCTTTTTGTCGTCTGTAGATGAAGAAAACAAATGGCCTGCAAAGTATATAGGCTCTGCAAAAGGCCATTGCGGAGATGAATTAACATACATTCTTTGATCCAGAACCAAATTTTCAGTGACTGAAAAGAAAAGAGTCAGATTTCTGGTGGTATATATAAAAAAAATTTGAGTTCATGAGCTTATCTCGTCTTGTCTCCTGTTTTGTCTTTGCTTATGAACAGTGTACCAGAAAGACTCCTTTAAAATGTTATTATTATTATTAATATTATTATTTTTACACTCCAAATCAGGGATGGATGATATGTAAAAAAAAAAAAAAAGTCACATGATATTTAAATATGGATCACAGATGCGGTATTTAGGGTGCAGTATGATATTTTTATACCATCGTCTGAATACTCGATTCTGATTGGCTGGAAGGTTAAAGCTGTGTTACAACACAGGTAGTTCTGGTCAGGTCTTTTCTAAATGATTGCTCTGCCTATACACAACCGGAATCATAGTAACATACAGTTACATTTGTATACAGTAGCTTCATTATTAGTAAAGATGCGGCACAGATGCAGGTAATTCAGACACACACAATTCAAATCCCTTTCTCTTTCTCTCTGTCTCTCTCTACTGACTATTTACTATAATTCATTCAAATAAATGTAATCGTATCGCATTACTTTATCTCTGTGTATGATTTAGAGCAGACAGAATTCTAGATCCCGTATATAAAATTGCTAATGAAAATTAACCGTTATTTTTTTTCATAATTTCAGTCGAATTTTGCACTGCAAACATCAATGGCCGCTTTAACTGTCAGTGCTGGCAAGTGACCATGGTATAAGCGGGATAATCCATGGCTAGGTGTCAGGATGTTCTTTGTAACGCACACCTAGCCATGAATTATCCCTTACTTATGCAGTGTCACCGGAAATAAATGATTTAACACAGAAATGAAAACAACTGATACAAAAATAACGTTAAAAAATAGCAAAGTTAACATTCAGTCAGTTATTTGCGAATTTCTTTAAGTAACAATGGAGATGGTCATTGCAGTATCTCAGGAAAAGCCCCCCCCCCCCCTTTCCGGGAATAATAATTAAACACCTTATTAATATTATATCATTGGATTGGTCAACGCTGCTCCAACAATATTAGATATTAGATATTAGACAGGTATCAACAGAAATGGAAACTTTCCTCTTTACACAAATGTATAAAAGTAAAATACTGTACTTTAAAAAAAAAAAAAAAAAAAAAAAAAAAAAGCTATACTGGATGTTCTGAAAAATTTTCAGAATCAATGATGGAGCAGGTTCATCTACTAGCCTAAATGTATTTACAGTAATGACTAATAATAAATTTTGTATCATCTATTCAGTATTTACCATTTCTACAAAGCATCTAATTAATAAAACACTTTATTGTTCACTTTATCTCTACGTATTGCAAAAATATATAAAATATACTGTATTATAAACTATATATATTGAGTGCTAGGGCTGAGTTTACTTGGGATTATATTATTTATTGGCGACTGAATGCTTGTGAGTTTTACACTTCAATATTGCTTAGAAGTATAAAAAAGTATATGCATTTGAAAAGTTGTATCTGCTTTGGGAGTAAAATCCCAGAATTGTCAGAGAGAGAGAGAGAGAGAGAGAGAGAGAGAGAGAGAGAGAGAGAGCCTTCTAATAGAGTGTTGATGTGTTTTTCATCGATGAACATTCAGTGAAACAACAAAAAAAAAAATGACACAATATTATTAATTGACTCTGTCCATGCCTCCGGTATTAAAGTATTTTTGCGGAAGGACCAGAGACGTGATGTGATCTGAAACACGAAGCCTATTTATTACCTATATATTTTTGCACCAACTTAATTTATCTCTTAAATTGAATTGGATATTTGGATGGAGACATGAATATCACTACTGACGCAGACAGCGCTCATCCAATCAGAGGCCTTAATTACGAACACGCACATTTCAGACGGGAAGATTGACGTGTGTGTCCAGAAGCCACTCAGCTCGTGTGATGGCCGGTGTAATTTTTTAATTGCTGTCACTGAGCAAAGATCATACCACGGCATAAAGACATGAGGCAGCACGAGTGATGTCTCTGCCTTATAGTAATACGTTTTTTTTTTTTACTGAAACAAACAAACAAGCCATGCGTTAAATGACTGCAGATAGCAGGATATCAGACGCACTGAGGCAGAGAGGTGATTGTAGGCTGAATTTTTAGACCTTTTTGTGTTTATGTGCGTGTGAGCCATTACTATACAGTGTAAACACATCAAGCTTTAATGCTTTAATATACAGATTCAGAGAGAGAGAGAGAGAGAGAGACTCAGAGAGAGAGGGTGAGCGAGAGAGATACAGACAGAGTGTGAGAGAAAGACAGAGAGAAAGAGAAACAGATAAAGAATGAGAGAGACAAAGTGAAAGAAGGACAGACTAACAGAAAGAGACAGATAGAGAGAGAAACAGAGATACGCAGAGACAGAGACAAACAGAGAACGAGAGAGAGCCAGAAAGTGTGAGAGAAACAGACAGAGAGAAAGAACAAGAGACACAGTGAAAGAAAGACTGAGTGACAGAAAGAGATAGATAGATAGATAGATAGACAGTCAGAAAGAAAGGCAGAGAGAGAGAGAGACAGACTGAAAGAAAGCAAGATAAACAGAGTGAGAAACAGACAGATTAGCAGAGATATAGACAGAAAGAGAGACAGTGACAGACAGACAGACAGACAGAGTGTGACAGAGAGAGTGAGAGAAGCAAACAGAAAATGACCCAGAGAGACAGAGACAGGTAGACAGATAGCGAGAGAGAGACAGACAGATAGACAGAAAAAAACCAGACAGATAGGCAGAGACAAGGAGTGAGAAACAGACAGACAGAAAGAGAGAGAGAGAGAGAGAGCGAGAGACAGAGAGAAAGAGAGAGAGAGGAAGAGAAACAGAGACAAACAGCCAGAAAAACAGACAGAGACAGAGAGAAAGAGAGCCTATATAAGCTGGTGTGAGTGAGACGGATACAGATACTGTGGAGAGTGAAAGAGATTAAGAACAATAACGGAGAGAGAGAGAGAGAGAGAGAGAGAAGGTGAAGAAGAAAAACAGAATGAGTGCGCAAGAGAGTGAAAAAGATATAGGGTATAAACAGAGTAGAGGCAGAAAGCTTGTGAGAGGATTAGGAGTTCTCAGAATGGGAAAGATTGCATGAGGATGGAAGATTGAGAGAAAGTCAGGGGGAGAGAGAGAGAGAGAGAGAGAGAGAGAGAGAGAGAATAGCAGCAGGACTGAAATGAGCTTCACTAGTCAGTGCTATATGCTGTGAATGAAACAGGAGCATCTGACTACATCATTAATACTAACACCAGGTTCTCCCTGCCTCTCTCTCACACACACACACACACACACACACTATACCTCGTTTAGACACTACTTTCAGCTTTCAGACATCGAGCTTTCCATTTGCTTTGCTATTGCTCTCATAGACGCTTTCAAACACTTATGTCTTTTCCTCCCCTTGTTTTTTCTTTCTCTCTTCTCTCTCTCTGTCTTTGTCCTGCAGCGGTGTCATGTGCTCAGTGGACTGTATCGCTCTCTGTTCCACCCTACACTCCAACCCCAATTACATGACCATAATTAACACCGCTAATGTTTTCCTAATGAAGAACATTCTCAAAAGAAAAAGAAAAAAAATCAGCAAAAACACTAAGGCCGTATTTAAGCTGGCCGAGCGTGTGTAATACTTATTCAGAACACGAAAGCTTTATTTTGTACTAATTGACGCCTCACGGCTTTACGCCGCCATTTTTTTGGGTCATTGAATTCTACATTAGTATGCGACTTTAAAGCAGCATGACACTAGTGCTGTGTTTTCCTGAATTTCTTTATGTTGTTTGTCTTTCTGTATCTGTATTGACACTGGACCTTAGAGTTCACGCTCCACTGTTGACTGTGCACACATCCGCAGACCATGGACAGATGTACGCTACAGCACAGGGCCGTTCACAGCACATCATCACTCACCGCGATCAGGTCATGGTGTGGCAGCAGATGTTCCATCAAGACAGAATGAAAAATACAGAACCATAATAGCACAGGAAATATTTTGGAAGTGAGGATGCTGCTGTGATCCATGCCAAAGTTGCCTCATCCACACGCTGTACCCGTCCCGTACCCGCTCTAACCACGCTGCTCGTTGGAGATCTGTCCATTTAGATCCTTGCGTACAATTTATGGTGCTAATTATAAAATTGTAATTGCAGTAGATTGCATAGTGATCATCATATACGGTATTACAAGGCCTTAATGCACAAACATAATCAAAATTAAAAAAAAAAAAAGAGAGAGCGGGCACAATCCAAGTCAGCAGGTAGACCAAAAATATTAAAAAGCCTGAATGCTGCTCCTTGTTGTTAAATCATGGTGAAATGATCAGGGCTCCAGCATCAGGTTATTAAATGTGTGGAGTTCCTCTTGTCTATGTGGGTTTCCTCCCCAAGTCCAAAGACATGCTCTGACAGGCTAATTGGCATCTCTAAATTGTCTGTAGTGTGTGAATGGGTGCGTGAGTGTGTGTAGGTATGATTGTGCCCTGCGGTGGGTTGGCACCCCATCCAGGGCATCCCCCACCTTGTGCTCCAAGTCCCCTGGGATTAGCTCCAGGTTCCCTGCGACCCTGTGTAGGATAAGCGGTACAGAAAATTGACGGATGGTTGCTCGTAGGCAGATGGGCTACTCCAAATCACCCCTAGTTGTGAATAAATGTGCAAATGTGTGTGTGTATGTGTGTATGGTGCCTGGCATCCCATCCAGGGTGTATTCCCACTTCATTCCCAGTGACTCCACTGCAACTCACACCAGGAAAAAACGGTCCCTATTACCTGACTGGTTAATTCCGCTCTCAATATCTAATCCAGTTGGTAGTTACTTGTAATTTGGTCCAGCTCCTGAAGTCACAACCTCGATGTCTGAGATATCTACCTAGATACCTAATAATGAGCAAAAAGTTTGAGGTTTTTCATTCGCAGAAACAAGGTCTCAACTCTAAACCCTTCACATACACTCCTACTGAATCCCCTCTTAAATCCTAAAATCACCATGTATCCTTATTGTACCGCTCTAAACACGCTCGATATCTCCTTTCTTAGCTGATATTTGCTTTCATGTTGGAGAGCAAACTCTGAATAGATGGAGGAATAGTTTTAGTCGCTCACGTGCTGCCCCATGCATCTGATGCCTCTTTTGTCTTGTTCCAAACGCACCCTACACCCCTACTGTGCTCACTGTAATCACTCCTTATGCCTATTTACAAATATATATGGCTACCATCCCTGCTCTAAACACACCCCATACCCCAACTCACCCCTCGTCCTCCCCTTATCCCTGGTGTACACACTCTCAGCTGTTCCTCTGAGATCGGCTCCTTTGACGATTCTTCAAAGCGACTAGTTTAACCCGACAATGCAACTGAGGACTAAAGTTTCATGTTGCCAAGGTTAAGCAGCAACTCTGGCTTTAGTTCACAGTCAGTTTGGACAACTTTCAGCTGTCATGGGTGCCACAAAACACACCCTCTTCCCCAAATGGATCAGATCCCAGAGCTGTGACTCTTTATCCAGACCATGCAGCGGTGTTGCCTGGCAATCAGCGCTAATTCACAATTAGTCACATTAGCACAAGTAGTCACAGCCTGGGAGTTCCTTATGGGCTCTGGAACTCATTTCTCAGCTTCACACTCCTTTTGGTATTCAGGTTCTGCGCTGTGTCCTGTTTCCTATCAAGTGTATTAAGAAAAGAAAAGAAAAAAAACTTTAAAAGGATGAAATCACTGTTGCTGTGTACCATTAACAATGTTCCATCTGAAATAAAGGAAGAAACGATCGGTCTGAGTTTGACTGTCTGGGTGTTTGGTTTTGTTTTTCTGAGAGAGTACATGGTTTGTGTGTGTGTGTGTGTGTGAGTGTGTTTGCTTTATATTCTAAGCATATACTCTGTCTGAGTAAGCACATACGCCCGTAGCTAGTGTAATGTCAAGGCTACGACTGTAGAGTAACATTGTATGCATGTGATTGTGTGTGGGTTTAATTCATATTCTAATCGTTTTTCTCCAG
This sequence comes from Ictalurus furcatus, assembly GCF_023375685.1. Taxonomy (NCBI): domain Eukaryota; kingdom Metazoa; phylum Chordata; class Actinopteri; order Siluriformes; family Ictaluridae; genus Ictalurus; species Ictalurus furcatus. The sequence goes on along the minus strand of NC_071268.1, from coordinate 7,755,141 downwards.
TTCGGATGGTTTCCTCCATTTCTAAACACCTTAATTCGAAAGTATATGCACCCTAAGCAAGTTAGAGTAACTGTTCGATATTGTGCAAGTTCGAGCAAGTGTGTGTGTGGCATGAGAGCACTGTCGATTCCCCAGGGTGTATCTGCGTTTGTAATTGCATCGTGCCCAATCAAAGCATCAGTTCTGATGAGGGCATCGCCAGAGGAGTCTCCTGCTCTCTCTCTCTCTCCCGCACACACTCGCTCTCTGACATATGGGAGCCACACAGAGCCCATTTATTTATTAATCAGATTGCTCTCTGTCCCACCGTGTTCAATCACAACACGGCTGATGAGATTACAGGCCCTCTCCTCTCTTGCAGAGTGACTACCCCCTCCCCCCACCCCCCATCTTCTTCTTCTTACTACCTCCACCTTCTCTCCTGCAAGACCACGCAAAGTTAGTGGAGTTCAACTGAACACACCTCGGGTTGGAGGTAAAAACAAACGCTGCTCTCATTTTGAGACGACTCACCTTTTCAAATGGTAATGCAGTTAGAAAGAATTTTACACACACGCACACACACACACACGCAGAAAATTCACTTACAAATTTATATTCTTTATGTGTGCGTGTATGTGTGTGTGTGTATGTGTCTGTCTTTCCCCTGTGTCTATTGTTTTCTCAATCTGATCTCTCTTTTCTCTTCTTCTGTTGTTCTTCAATCTCTCCATAATTGCCAGGCGTCTCCGTTTCTTACTCAGGAGGCAGGTCCGTCGGCTTTATCGTTTAATAAAGAGGTCATATAAAACAGAAGTCCCCCCTCCCCATCTCTCTCTCTCTCTCTCCCCCTCTCTCTCTCCCTCACTCTCTCTCATGCTCTGTCTTCATCTGCTCCCTGGAGAGGTTTAGTTTTAAGACGCCCCTTCCTGCCGGGTCCCTGCAGGAGCTGCTTACTGCCTTTCTGTTCATGCTCACTTAGTGAGGGAGAGCAACTGAAGGAGATGGAGCTGGAGAAGTGGGGGGAGAGAAGGACAGACATTTTAAAGCTTTTAATCTGTTAATGGGGAGATAGTAATTCTCGTTTAAGCATTTAAGAACAGCCAGTGCTCGTACCCTTATTAAACATTTATGTTGCTGATGTCAGTTTTTGCTGACGAATTATATTACTTTATGGGCACAAACTTGATTTGTCAATTGATTTGTCAGTTTAGCACCATGCAGTCGCTTACTTTATGAATGCACAAAGGAATGACCAATAACGCACCCAATCCTAGGTGTGTTATTTATTGACAAATTTACCAACTGCCACCTGTGTTATTCGACTAGCTGATTTTATATATATATATATATATATATATATATATATATATATATATATATATATATATATATATATATATAATTACTCTTCTGTATTTTCTAAAGGATTCAATCTTTTCCCAAGCATAAAGAACTCTGACTGGCACTCAACACCTATAGCCATGTCATAAGCACATTGTGCCTATTTAAATGCCCACTTGAGCTTATAACAAGCGTAACCCTGGATCTCATCATTTTTTTTTTTCTTGAATATGCAGTTTCACTTCCTGAGGCATGACCTTCACGGCCTTGTCTACAAATTGCTGCATTATATATAGAATGAGCTGAATCCAGGACGGTCAGACTGTAAATAGGCTGAGCCATGAACCAGCCGAATCAGGCTGTTACAAGAAAATTACTTCAATTAGTTCTGCATTCGCCCAAATTCATTGGGGTCAAAAATGGGCGCAAAAATGCCTCCTGGCGACCTTCAGATTCAGCCAAACTTACCTGTTTGCTTACTGTAAGAAAGTTCAGTAAACTATATTGCTTACTGTAAGAATTCAGCATCATTGCATTTGGTCTAAAGCATGCACCGTATGAGTTTATTTCCGTAACCCTTGGCTCCCTCTGAGCTGTTTATCTTTCCAGTCGAGGATGTGCTCTGGCAAGTGGAAGGGAATGTGGACCACTCATACTGTTTTAAAACTAGGTTGGTGCTAGCACTTTCCATGGCTCATAGATCTGCGTGCACTGATAGGCAAGGCTGTCGCTGACTACTGCACTGCAGAGAGAGAGAGAGAGAGAGAGGGAGGGAGGAAGTAAACGGGAAAAGCAAGAGACATTTTGTAATTACTTCTCTTTATAATACCCTCTCAACGTCCTGGAAAAGAGCTGGGTCATGATGTGCACCGTTGTTGTTGTGTTCATCAGAATGCAAGTATCACTCGACAGAAACGATGAGCACAGTTCAGATCCCCAAGCTTTGCTGAGATAACCGTGATCAGTCGATAGAGAAATAATGACGCTTCACAAAACAAGCACAACCTTTGCTTTTGTCCATTTGCAGCAGCAAAGATGTCTGTTTTATGTCACTTGGGTAGGAGCCAACATCACATATCACATCCCCTCAAAATACACTGGCAAGTAAGAAAACAACAAATGACTTTTATGGTCACATCAATGTAAATCTAAAGGCTTAGAACGATAACATTTTCTCAGAAAGCTAGGATGTCAAATGGAATAATGTTATTTACGCCATGTTGAATTCTCTAATCTAATCTAATCTAATCTCTGGTCACATTCATTTTCTTTACTGCAGCTCTGACTGTAGTTCCGGATGTAATTCAAATCACAGGTTTATACTAATATACTCATTGTACTACATTACCGTTTCAATAGTAAGAACTTACACAGACCCTTACACGGATCAGCCATAACATTAAAACCACCTGACTAATATCATGTAGGTCCCTCTTGTGCCGCTCAAACAGTTCTGAACCCTTCGAGACATGGACTCCACAAGACCTCAGAAGGTGTGCTGTGGTATCTGGCATCAAGATGACCCATGACCCTGTCGCCAGGTCACTGGTTGTCCTTCCTTGGACCACTTTTGATCGGTACGAACCACTTCGCCTGTCAGCGTTAATGTCATAATGTTATGGCTGATCTTTGTATATGACGCATGCATGTGTTGATATGGTGACGCTTTCTGTGAGAAGATATTTATGTAATATTTTTGGAAGGAGTCTCAAGTGTCAGCACTGTGTAATAAACCAGAGGTAAAGCTATAGCTTAAATAAGTTTCCATAAAGGAGGACTTTGCTTTTTCTGAGTAACATCTCAGCTATGTATATATATTTTTTTCGTCTTATTAACTTAAAGAGAGAGAAAGAACAGAAAGATTGGTGAGAGAATGACTATTTATAACCGCTATAATACAAGAACTTGTTCCACATTAAGTGTAACCTCAAGTAGATGGAAAGTATGTAATTCTTTAATAAATTAAAAAATGTTGATGTTGGCAGATTAGTGAATCAGTCAACAAATCAACTTACAGTAGGAAAACTCAGTGAAATATATTACATACTGTAAGATAGTGTAATAATTCCTCATCATGCATCTAACCCTTGGCTCACTCTGTTGAGGATGTGTTCTGGCAAAAATATAAGGGTGCTGACAGAAATGGTGGATCACCCCACTATGTTGTTGATTATTTTCCTATAAAAGCATTCCCCTAAGTTTTTATTCTTATTTTTATGTATTGTCTCTCTCTCTCTCTCTCTCTCTGTGTGTGTGTGTGTGTGTGTGTGTGTGTGTGTGTGTGTGTGTGGTTGTATCAGAACAGGTCTGTGCATCATTCCAGCACATCATTATTTCATTACATCTGTGTGTAGCCAGCGCTCATCAGATACTGCCATCGCTCTGGTTGTCCTTGCATCCGTCTCTGTTGCTCGGCGTCCATCTAATTACCGGCCAGCCTCATGGCTCGCTGTCTTCCTCTCTCTTTGTCTCACTGTCCGTCTCACTGCCTGTCTCTATCTTTCTTATCCTCTTTATTCAAGTCTGTGTGTGTGTGTGTGTGTGTGTGTGTGCTTTATTTTTCTTTCTCTCTCCTCATGTGTTTGTGTTTGACCCAGCGTAGGCAACTTTAGTCTTTTCTTTGTGTCTCACTAAGCCTATGGAATGTGCACTTTTCGCCATGCTGTATTTTCTTCCCCCCTCTCTCTCTATCACCGTCTGTGAGTGAGGGAGATATACTTCTGACTGCTTTTTCCGTGCGTGTGCAATAGTTCAGACTCTGTTCTCACACAAACGGGTAGTTTACTGTCTAATGGGGCCTGTGTTTTTAATGGTGAGCAGCGAGCTCTTCCCGGTTGCACAGCCTCATATTCGGTCCCCCTCATTACCCCTTTATCACTCCTCCTAATCCTTCTCTCTCTCGCACTCTCGCTCTCTCTCTCTCTGGCTTTTTCTCCACTCTATCCATCAAGTCATTTCATTACATCTATTTTGTCTCTATGATTTCAACCATTCTTTCCATTTGGTACTTTAATTGCTTGTTTTACCACTCATTTTACTGCTCTCTCTCTCTCTCTCTCTCTCTCTCTCTCTCTCTCTCTCTTTCTCCTGTATCTATATCTACACACACTCACCTTATCTCTCCCTCCTTCTCTCTTTCACTCTCCTTGCATTAGTATGAGAGTGGGCTGGTAACTGAAGTGTCTCTATACTCCAGTGCTCCTGTGCCGCACTAATAACAGAAGCTGCAGTAATTTATGGTCTGTTGTCTGTTTTAAAGGCATCAGCATGTTTAATACACCTGCCGTACGGTCACGCTAGCCTGGTCACTCCTCCTCCTCCTCCCTCTCTCTATCTCTCGCTATATCTCGCTCGATCTACCTCTCTCGCACTTACTCATGCTCATGCCTGGGGCACTAAATTCATTTCTCCTTCTCTGTTTTTCCCCACTCGGTTTAATTTCATCTTTTTCTTCTCTACCAACCCACCCTCTATCGCTATCGTGTGGATATCGGCCTTTTTATCGGCCTTTCTTTTCCATCCATCACATTTGTTTGTGCTCTTCCCCTCTCTATCGGCTCTCACCTTCTTTTAGCATTAATTCAGTATGACATCCTATCTATTGCGTTGTCTTTCTCGCCACCCTCGTTCCCTTTTTTCTCCTCAGAGCGGTCACCTCTGTCAAGGTTCCATCGTTTGTTGCTCTCTCCATCTCCTTGTCTATCCCTCTCTCTGGTGCCAAGCGTGAGAAGTCTCTCTCCAGTTAAGGAGTCCTTGACTTCTTGCCTGGTGCTGAAAGCAGCCTCACGCCACATGTTTTTATCCCACGACAGGTGCCGGGATGCAACCCTACACTCGTTTGCGCAGGGTAAGGGGCTGAATACATACTGCAGAGAGATGGGAACAGGCCGTTAAGCTCAGGGCCAGGAAGATGGGAGGGGGGGTTGTTCTCTTGGGGCTGTGAGAGAGAGAGAGAATGCCAAAACAGCCCTGTCTCCTTCAGCCAAATGTGGGATTTCTCAAGATTAGGCTCAGGCAGTGCTGTTGACTTCTTAACAACACATCCAAACAGAGTTTTGTTGCATAGTTTTGGGCATCAATTAATTTCATATCATCTGTATCACATGTAGCCAGCTGTGTCGATCAGAACAAAAACTGCAATCAAGTGTGAAGAGCAAACTGTTGGATTACAAATGAACTGAAAATTAAATTGTATACATTTATGTAATTATCCTGAATATCCCCTGAAATTTGCATCTTTCAGGCCAGTGGTGTTTAGCAATGTTTACAACCTCCAGTTTAGCATCATACAAACTACATGTCTAAATCAACACACACTCACGTCAGACCATCTCAGAGAGTCTTATTTATATTGTTTCTGACACTGTTTTTTTTTGTTGTTGTTTTTTTAGCTTCTCATTCATTTCACTTTGATGAAACAGATTTCTTTCTCTTTTTTTTTTCCATTTCATTTCATGACACATTTCAGATCTACCTGTTCATACAACCCCAGGTCTGTTGGCTATACTAAATCGCCTTAGCTGTAAATAAATGTATAATTGTGTTTATACATGTATGCATTTAAAACAGATAACGTGGACACTGGAGATGAATGAATATATTTGAGCTAAATTACTTTTCCCCCCAAGTACACCTACCTGTAATATGACACTTATTTAGAACCCAATTATGACGGCCGGCTAATAAATCCTTAAATACAAAGATTTAGGTCTTTGGTGGAACGTGTTTAATTGTTTTCCCTCATTTAATTTACATTCTGTACTTCGTATTTTATAGTAGTGATTAAAATTATAGTGAAAGATTATAAAACCTTAAATTGTTTAAAACTTTTGATTGGAAATGTAGGTCCAATTTGATTTGTTTGTGTACGAATGGTATTCCACTGAGAGTGACAATGCACTTTGAAATGAGTGTGTGATGATTTAGTCATCCAGTCTGCACAAAGTCTGCTTAAATGGTAGCTCCAAGCATCAGATGCAAAATATTTCTTGGTCGTTTTCAGTTAACATGAAAGTAGTGTTAAATTTCCTGTTTAGCTAAACAAGTCTCAAATGTGCTTGGAGTTATTTGGTATCTCTTCTTTGCAGTTACCCTAATACATCTGGTATCATCTTACACAGCCCAACTTCAAACTAATTACAGAATGCTTCTTCCTGCAAGCGAAGGGTGATGACTGATAAGAAGTGATCAGTGTTGGGGAAGCCAAGCCAAAAAGCTACTTAACTGAGCTCCTGAACCCATTCAGCTGAAGGTAATTAAGGCACAGAGAAAAACAAGGAGAGGAAAAAAAATAACTAGTTACACTAAAACTACGTTCACAAAGGCATTAACTACTTTAAGGCTAGCACATGAGAAACATTAATTATGATATAACACCTCGTTTAATGATGATGACAGAAGCGAGCCACAGGAGCTATTGTCTGACAGATGTTGCACAGGGTTCGCTAAATGAAAGGTGGAAGAGTTCTGAAGAAAGAATAGTAGCAAAATAATAACATCAGTAAGAGAAATAAGAAGAAAACGGACTAATTCAGCCTTTTCAGGACTGTGCCTATAATATAGCAGAGAGTTATTAAAGATACAATATGGAATGTTAATAAAGTAAAGGATAAAACAATTGGGGTCATGTGTTACAGCAGTTTGTCAGCAATTATAAGTTTATTATTATTATTATTATTATTATTATTATTATTATTAAATGTTCTTCTTTAAGCTATTAAAGAAGAACATGCTAAAATTGTATCCATTTTTTGTTGTTGTGACATGTCAGTGAAGGTCAGACAAGTTAGTTCCTTACGTCATAGCATACTGTAAGAAGTTGCTTTCTTTTTAGCTCTCTCGAACTTAATAATACAAAAGCGCAGCTTGGTACTGGAGAAACTGGTGAGAAAAGCCCATTGTTCTGAAGACTTTCTCTTGGCAGAAAACATATTGACTATTCCAACACACAAGACTCCTACCATAAATGATAAATAGACATCTCCTGTGCCTGTGAATATATTGTTGCTATAGAACCAATAACATATTAGAATAAGTGCATTAATATAAATCTGTGCTTTGAATCACTAATGGAATACATAATCAGTACACATTCAGGTATACAAGATTTCAAGGCTGCACATGTTCTCTTTAACTCTCTTTCTGCCCTGAGTGGCTGTCAGCTTTTGCCTGTCACTCCAAAGTCTGACTGATTTTGTGCCTAAGGTTGGGTTGTGATGACGCTGGACACATTTGAGCTGGTGTATGATTCATGAATACTTCTTCTTCTGCCTCTTCTCCTTCTTATTATTATTATTAGTAAAGCCCTCTGTCCTGAAGACTCTCCCTTGGTAGAAAACATATTCACCATACCAACTCATACCATATATGATGAATAGATGTCTCCTGTGTCCATGAATATACTGTTCGCTATAGACCCAATAACATATTAGAATGAGTGCAGTAGTATAAACCTATGATTAGAATCACTGAGAGAATACACAGTCACTACACATTCAGAAAGATTTCAAGGCTGCATACTCTCTCACACTCTCTCTCTGCCTTGAGTGGCTGTCAGCTTTTGCCTGTCACTGCAAAGTCTGACGTATTTTGTCCCTAAAGTTGCCTTGTGGTGACGTTGGAAATATTTGATCTGGTGTATGATGCATGAATACAAATTCTTCTTCTTCTTCTTCTTCTTCTTCTTCTACTTATTATTATTATTATATGAACTGAACTGGGGGGGGGGAATAAGAGAGTAAACGTAGCCTTCATAATGTTTAAATTATTGAATATTTATTTCCACAAGTTATTACACAATTGTCGGAATTAGAATCATATACAACATATACAATTGTATTTGTCATATAAATAATACTGGCATGCTGTATTTATTACTTTACAATGACTTAACCCATCTGCTGAAAATGATGGAGGAGTATGCAGCTAGGACGGGGGCTTTTGGTCCACGTAGACTATTTTCCAAACCGAAAATAAAAATGTCTTCCGAAGACGAACATGCTGCCTAGACTTGCGTCGCAGCTAACGGTAATAACAGAGCGGAGGCCAAGTTTCATCAGGGTTTTTCTCAGTCAGCAGTGGAGGACATGCACAAGGAAATGATTTAGTGGAGTGACTGGAGAAACACTGCTCTCCTCTCATACCTGCTCTCGGAGGAGCCGGTGGGAGACACAAACCGCTCTGAAGCACTTTCAGAAGAAAACAGAGTGTCAATCAGACAGGCTGGAATAAAATGTCTTACATATCCCATCTCTCACATGGCCTCATATGCCCCATCAATCTGTCTGTGCGTGTCTGTCTGATCTTATATACTCTATAACTTTCTCTTTTTACTTCCATCTGACTCTTTCCCATCTCCTTCTGATCTGAAACGTCAGTGGTCTTGCACAACTTTAGTGCTCGCATACAGTACATCGTTCACTCACTCTCAGAACTCTCAGCTCTCTGTCACGGCACATTAACATACACTAACAATCATCCACTCGCTCTCGTACACACACAATACTACACTGGCATAACACTATACACTTTCCAAATGCGTTTGAGTTGTGAGAGCATAGTGCGGGGTTATAGGGGATTAAGAAGTCGATACCAGCTGACATACAGCAAATTCTGGTGAATAATTCATAAAGGCCTCTCACTCAAGGACATCACTCTGTTTTATCTCTCCTCGTTTTGTCTCTGTATGTCCAGCAGGCTCCTGCTTCATGGGGTTTGCTACATCAAATCTCACCCTCCTGACAGACTTTCTCTCCGTTTGAATTCTCACCTTCTTCAAATGCAGCCAAATTCATTTTATTTTGCATCAGTCCCTTATTTCTACCTCAAACAAGATAAGGAACAATTTTACCTCGTTTAGACCTTACCACCAACCTCAAGCACACCTCATGCCTTTCTCTTTACTTAATGTCTCCGTTTGTTTATCTCTTAAATATTTCTTTCCCTCTGTCTCTTTCTAGTGCTCTTTCTCTCAACAAGTCCCAGCTCAAACGGTTCTCCATTTTCCTCAATCATTTCATTGCAATGCCTAAATTCCTTCTGAAACTCAGAAAACTCTAATCTAGTCCAGACTCCTCTAAACACTTCATAGACAATCACATCAATCATGGACACCATCATCATCATTCATCTTTAGTAACCGCTTTGCCCTGGTCAGAGTTGTGGTGGATCCAGTGCCTATCCCAGGAACAATGGGTGCAAGGAATGAAAACACCATTTGACACGTCAGTTCATGGTGGGGAATTACATAACTAGTGGCAATCCACATACCATTGTGTTTTGGGAAGTTGGGAGGCAACTAGAGAACCCAGAGAAAACCATTACAGACAGAATGTACAAGAACTCTGTACCAAGCTCAGGATCAAGCTCAAGAGCTGCAAGGCTTCCACTACATGCTGCACCCCATGCCCTCTGAATTTACAGTGAAGAATGATGAACATGTACTTGATTTAATGTTCTTAAAATATCTTTATATTTTTTAATACCCTATCAAAGATATCCTGCCCTGTGCACATTGAGTGGTCAGTATGGGCCAGTGACAGAGAGATGTTTTCAAAAAATACATTTTAAACTGAAATTGGATTTGCACAAGTGCCATACAACGTGAGCACAAGCACATCGTGACACAGAAGGTCAGGCTGCTCCGAGAACAATTGGAACAGCGGCATCAGACAGCACAGAGTTAGAGAAGTACAGCAGAACAAACTATCCCTGGCTTTGACGAAAGCAACAGACATGATGCTGCACTCGGTCCACAGCCAGCAGACACACATTTGCATTTGTTCATTTGGCTGAGGCTTTTAGCCAATGCGACTTACAATTGAGGCAGGATACAACCGAGAAGTTGAAGGTTAAGGGTCTTGCTCAAGGACAAAATCCATGGCAGCTTGGCAATGCTGAGATTTGATCTGCAGCTCAAAGGCCTATGCACTTAGCCACCACTTCTCTCACATCATATATGGAAGATCAAGGCTGGGAGAAATCCACTGCTCAAGCTTTGTGTCTGGAACTCCATGTCAATTGTCAACCAGTGGACAAATTCGGCAAAAGAAAAAAACTAATAGTGTGCCTCCAATTTGTATCTGTTTCAGTTAGGGGCACTTTATCTATACAATCCATCCATCTTCTGTACCGCTTATCCTACATAGGGTTACAGGGGAGCCTGGAGCCTATCCCAGGGGACTCGGGGCACAAGACAGGGGACACCACTTTATTTAGGTTCAATTGAAAACACACAACCGTACCTCTGTTGCTATGTAAGGATTGTCCCCCCTCTACCCTGTCCAAGGGACCATTTCTCACCAAATCTATTTTCATTAGTGGACCATCCATCCATCCATCCATCTTCAACCGCTTACTCCTTTTCAGGGTCTCAGGAGAACCTGGAGCCTATCCCAGGAAGCATCGGGTACAAGGCGGGGTACACCCTGGACAGGGTGCCAGTCCATCGCAGGGCACAATCACATACACACTCACACACCCATTCATACATTACGAACACTTTAGACACGCCCAATCAGCCTACCATGCATGTCCTTGGACTGGGGGAGGAAACCGGAGCACCTGGAGGAAACCCCCGCAGCACGGGGAGAACATGCAAACTCCTCGTTAGTGGACCACTCTTATATATTTCAACCGCTGGGTACACTTACTAACCACTTTATTAATGATACCAACCTTGGAGGGTTCTTGTTGAAGTCCATGACAGCTGGAATCCACTTGTTGAGAAACTTAAATCTATTAAGCATTGTCTTTCAGGATTGCATTATTGTCCAAGAATTTATCAGTGCCAGTTTCTTCTCACAGGACCACTTTGGTGGTGGATTGATCCTGAACTCACCAGTGGTGCTAATGTGTAAAAACAAAAACAAAAAAAAAACCCCACCCCTGATTCATTCATACCAGCACCTCACACACCACCATGTCAGTGTTGCACCCAAATACACTTATCACTGGTCTTATTGTTGTCCCTTTCCATTGATGGATGGGGGCTGACAAATGGACAATAATACATGGACAATATGGGGGCATGGTGGCTTAGTTGTTAGCACATTTGACTCGCACCTCTGGGGTTAGGGGTTTGTATGTGGACCGAGTTTGCATTTTCTCCCCATGCTTCAGGGGTTTCATCCGGGTACTGGTTTCCTCCCCCAGTCCAAAGACATGCATTGTAGGCTGACTGGCATTTCCAAATTGTCCGTAGTGTGTGAATGTGTGTGCGATTGTGCCCTGTGATCAGTTGGCAGTTGCACCTTGTCCAGGGTATACCTACTTTGTGCTGCAAGTTCCCTGGGATAGGCTCCCTGCAACCTTGTGTAGGATAAATGGAATGGAAAATGGATGGATGGATGGACATGGAAAAAATCAGTTCACAAGTTATCTAGCTACTCATCATCAGTGTCCATTAATGTTGCCTTACCCCACAAGCTGTGCATGGATTCTTCCACGAAGAATCTATCTATCTATCTATCTATCTATCTATCAGTTCTCCAAAAATTCTGGACGCATCTTCAAAGTCTCAGCAGCACTGACAAAGATAAAGCAAACAATCTTTCCATTGTTAGAGAAGGTTTCTGTGGTAAATCAGCTGTAAGGCTCACCAGAAACTTTCTCTTTTTTTTTTTACCCCCTACATCTACTTCCTTCTGGGTTTTGATGAAAAGGGCCCATTTTATAACTCCAAAATGACCTTTCTGGGAGATATAGCTGATAAAGTGGCAACAATATTAATCTTTTATTGCTTTATTCTCTCCTGCTTTCCTCATTCACTTTCTTTCCCATCTGGTTGTCACACTGTTTGCTCGGTCTGATTCTTTCCCATTTCCTTTCCACCATCACATCTGTATTTAGCACATTTAAAGTGTGTAGGGCAAACTGAGCTGACACACTCAGTCTGAACAGGAATTAGTGATATTGTGACAATGACAGATAATGACACCGCAACAAGAATAATGGCAAGGCTGACCTTTGGTTTGAAAGAGTTCCCAACCTGCCTCTCTCTCCCTTTGTGAGTGTGTGTGTGTGTGTGTGTGTGTGTGTGTGTGTGTGTGTGTGTGTGTGTGTGTGTGTGTGTGTGTGTGACAGCGAGGGTGATCAGGGGCAGTAGCAGGTTGACAGACGACCGGTGTTGAGCTGTCAGACAAGCTGGATGGTTATTGATAAACTGCATCCGATGGACGAGGTTAAATGGTGTGTGTGTGTGTGTGTGTGTATATGTGTGTGTGTGTGTGTGTGTGTGTGCCTAAGTGGGAGCTAATAGACTCTCATTTCTCAAGGTGTTGTTCCCTTGTATAGAACATGCAATGGAAGTTATGAGTGAATAAAATATGTGGAAAACCCAGTAAAGGTAAAGGTTATAGGAAAGATGAAAGAGAGCTAGAGAGAGAGAAAGAAAGACAGAGCCAGATGCATAGCATGATGCAGTCTCTCCAGGATTTTGCGATTCTGCAAACGCAAAATCAAGGAAACTCCACAATATTCGGAGGAGCTTACAATTTTTCGAAATTAGCGCAGATTTTCCGCAGATTTGGGCCAAGACGCATCATGTGATGTCATCACAACACATATTCAGCCAAAGCCCTCTTCGATTCATAAACTCCTCATCGATGGGAAAAAAAAAACGCAACATCACAAGAAAAACTCAGCAAACTCCTATACGGACTCTTTTAAGCATGCCTTGGCTACTGAAAAGAGTGGCCAAAACTGCTACTACTTTGGTAGCCAAAAATGCTAACTTTACAGAAGTTGGTTTAAAACTGTTCCAGTTCAGACCGAAGTGTGTTTCTGTCTCAACATGGTACTTTATCTTTTCGCTCTTTCTTTTTTTTTAATTTTCAGTATCAAAAATGTCGCACTGCACCTTCCGCTCCGCTGTGTCTGTCTCTTCATCTGTTTTTCCCTCCTGCCGTGTTTATTTCCTTCTGCAAGCGAGCCCAAAACGGCCCTCAGAAAAGAGCAGCGATTTGCCAGCTTTAGCCGCATTTAATGCTTATTTTATCATCTCCAGGGAAAATAATGTTTGAAGAGGGAAAAAAAGAAACCAAACCAACTGGTGTGTGGTAAAAATTTAATTAGGCGGAATCTGTCTTCCTCACTCTTTTACTTTATTTCTGTACGCGTGTGTCCAGGAGAGAGAAAGAGGCGCTTGTATAATGACTAGATTTGAGACATAGACAGGGAAAGGGATTCAATTACTGCGGCCTGTTCTCACTCACACCCCCTGGCGATACAGCAGCACCCCCATTTAAACACACACACACACACACACACACACACACACACACATATGCACACACACAGTACATTACTCACAGCTCACTAATACTGCAGTAAATGTAATATATGATTGAGGGTCAGACAGCCTGAGAAAATAAAGCCAATGTTTTTCCAAAAATGTCGAGCTAATAATCTGAGCGATCAATAGTCAAAGCCTGGTGGAAGAAGGAAGACGATCAGTGTATTGGAAAGCAATCTGTATCTCGTTTTTTTATTTATTTTTTATTTTTTTATAATTAATTACAGATCTTTCACTATAGGACTGTGCCTGACTTTATGTGAACATGCCCATTGATCGTGTGAATTTCTCTGCAGGGCCACCATTGCTCATATCACACCACTTTCCTTCTCTCACTATTTCCTGTTTGCTTTTGCTTTTTTTCTGTCTCAGAGAAAAACAAGCTCATGCCGACTCAGAGTCACACGTACACACTGGGCGTGATATCTCTTAAACGTTTTCACTCTGATGCCTATCATCAGTCCGTACGAGATTTTGCGGAGGTTTTTTTTGCGTGTGTGTGTGTGTGATTGTTGCGGCCGAAAGTGCTCGATTTTGCTGCGGCTGTTTTAAAAAACAGTGTTGCAATTTGTCGAATTTTTTGTGTCTTTTTGTGGAAAACTACTTCGATTGGCGAAACAGCGATTGCACAAAATTGTTTTGTTTTTCGTAGTGATGTTTGTTGGAAAATGAGACCTTTTAACTGTACTTGTGTATGAATCGATCATCGATTTGGCTGAATACGCATTGTGTTGACATCACATGGCATGTTGTGATGACATCACATGATGTGTCTTGGCTCAAATCTACGGTAACTATGAAAAAAAATGCAAGCTCCTGAGAATATTGCGGAGTTTACTTAACTTCTGCGATCGCAAAATCCTGGAGGGAGTGATATACTGTATACGCTGGTAGGTATGGTAAGCTGCTATATCCTGTTAGTCTAGCACTTCTATACATAACATTGCAGTGGTTTACAGGCTCAGTGATTTAGAGTTGAACACTGACCAATTCACTAAACTGTTCACACTGGTTAGTGAGTGAGTTTAAAGGCATGACGTGTTCACAAGCAACCGTTGCAAACAATTGGTACATTTAATTGGTGGGTTTTGGGTCCATTAGATGAAGATGGCTGATTAAAATGACCTTCAGCTTATCAGTCAGTTGTTAGAATTGTATTAGAATTCTTACAGCAGTAAAACTAATTATGAACACAAAGATGCCATAGGAAGTTCAATCCATATGGTCTGAACCGATTCACCTGAATCATTTGAATGAATTGATTCAATTGAACAATTTGTTCATGACTAATAATTATAAAAATTAAGAAATTTTCTGTCTATTCCACATCACTGATCAGAAAAAAGGCTAAACTGGATTACAACTGCTTACCACTAGGGTGCTATTCAGCACAGTTTTTTCCCCCTGACAATGTTAGACAATCATTTTATTTGACTATTGAATATACATCAAACATAGACAAAATTATTGTACGAATACCTGACTACTATTATCGTAACTTACACCTGCCAACACCGGGAATCCAGCTTTGTGGTTGTTTGTGCTCTCTCTGAAAAGCTGACTAATGGTGCTCAATTGTCTAATGCTGCACTGCTTTTGATTTGTGTTTTACTGCCATTTTAATAAGCTTTCCACAACGGAGCCAGCGCCAATAGTCTTAGCCAATGCATTAGCTAAAATGCTACAGTTGGACAATTCCTGAATATCAGCTTGTTTCATCTCAAAGTACTTTGAAAGCTGCAGTGAGGAACTGTAGCAATGTCTGAAACATTCTGTATCTCATGAAACTTTGCACACCACACCAGAATTTTTCCCAGCCTCTAAATTTAGCCCTTTCCTGAAGTGCACTGAAGTTTACTTCCTGGAATTTCCCTAGTATTAAAAAGTTAAAGTTAAACCCTGGACACTATTTGAAAACTAATTACTGCTGTCCTAACACAGCACACTCTCTAGGTACAGGAGTCTCTTCCAGGCTCATCTCGATGACGTCCAGGACCTGCATATTTGAGCAGAGCCAGTGTGTTCCGGATAAAAACGTCTCAACTCCAGTCCTGAGAACCCACTGGCCTTTCCCTGCTCCAAACACACCTGATCCAGTTCTAGACAATTAGCTGGATTATGAGTGAAGATAGATTAGTTAGCATACCTAAATAACCTATCTTAACTCAAGCCCAAATCTGTGCAGGTCAAGAACATGACTGCTCAGTTCCCATCCTGGAGCTCTACAGCCCTGTAAAGTCTTAATCATTCCTAATCTAAGTCTTTGTTCACTGAGTAGGGCAAATCAGATTTATTTCTTAGTGTCTAACTAAAAGTTTAAGTTTTTTGAACTATAGTTGTGTATGCGTGATTGTTCACAGTGGTTCTTCGAGTAACAATGCAGGCATGCATGCAAGCAAAATGTAGTTAATTGTCAACATGGTGATTAGGTGTTCTGTTTTTTTGTGAATGTAGCTGTGTGTACACTGTATGATCTTTCACCGGGAGAGATACCAGATGAAGCACATCTCATCACGCCTAAATCCGGCTTTCTAATAAAAAATTAATTTGAGAGCACTCTATCATGTGACTTTGTCAAGAGCAACTGGATGTGGTGGCTGTCCATCCATCCATTTTCTGTACCACTTATCCTACACATGGTCGCGAGGAGCCTGGAGCCTACCCCAGGGGACTCGGGGCACGAGGAGGGGAACACCCTGGATGAGGTGCCACCCCATCGCAGCGCACAGTGGCACACACATTCACACACCCATTCACACTCTAAGGACAATTTGGATACGCCAATCAGTAGAGTTGGGGTACAATTATGAACAAACTCGGACTTGTCACGCACTCGGGTAAATTTGTACACGGATTTGACGCGGACTTGGACATTTTGGACTTTTCAATTTTTCAGAGTACAGTTGAGTCCGTGTCATGTGTAACATGAAAAGAAAGATAAAAAATAAATAACGACATAAAATTAAGATAACAAGAAATTAATGAATGTCTCCTTGCCTGACCAGGGGCTTTCTGTGTGCATAGAAAGCTGCCCCATGTTTAGAGCTGTTCTCTTTAGAGGCTTATTACGATTGGACAGTCAAATAAATACACACACGTCATGTCAAAATGCAGGCGTGGCTGAGTATTCATGCAAACACAGTCGGTTATGTCTTAAGTGAATGTAAACAGTTCGGGAAAAAAATCAGAGGTGTGTCAATACAGTATATCGGATCTGTGCATTAGGTCTTAAAGTGACAGCAGTCTAATAAACCTGCTGCTGTCTGTGTCATTAATGTTAATCAAACAACAAACGACAATGAGAAAATCACTCATTCACTCATTTGACTGAATAAATTCAGTAAGTTTAGTAAGAATCACTGTCATTTAGTGGAGTCTATTTTATTTCACACTCTATTGCTTTATTCAGTTTCCATAGTCTTTCTTACTTGAACACTACCGATAGACCTACCTAAAAAAAGTATCGTTATTGTGAAATAAGACTGTAGTCATATCACCTACCCCTAAACATTAGCATTTGGTGATTCCAGTCTTGAATTTTTGACGTAAAATATGAAATGTACTTCTTAATGTAGTAAATATCATAAACTCTGTTGATAGGGATTTTTAACATTTATTTTAGGAATTAAAATGAAAAAAAAGTTACAAGAACAGAGCTGCGTTCAGAAATGGGTTAGACATTTATAGACAGATTAAAAGCAGTAATAAAGCATGAAGCTTGTCGTTATGACATGCTGCTGAATGTAACTCTACTCTGTACCCTCTCTCTCTCTCTCTCTCTCTCTCTCTCTCAGACTATATAACTGTGGGGGAGAGGCATCAAATAATTGAAACATCAACTCGAACTGGAGGACACACTATAGTGTGATACAAAAAACAAAACAGATTAATTTGTATTTTCATACACTTGTAATATAATAAATGTTCTACATATACCACTGTATCACTTTTTTTTCTTTGAAACCATTTTTTTGGTAGGAAACTAGCTGAGGTGCTGATTATATGGCAATGGCAAGATATAATAGTGGTATTTTTTGTTACATTTATGTTGCCATTGGTTTGTGAAGGTTAAAATATTAATTAACAGCTCAGTGTTGAGTTTACAATTGCAATTAAAACATTTTTTTTTCAATTTAATTACTTTCTGGACTCGGACTTGACCATTAAGGACTCGGACTTGAGTCCAACTCGGCCCCTTTTTGACTTGGACTCGTACTCTGACTTGATTGGTTAAGGACTTGGTCTCAACTCGAACCCACCAAAGGTGGACTCAGACCCAACACTACCAATCAGCCTACAGCACAGGGTACTGGAGGAAACCCAGAGTACCCAGAGTACTTGGAGTACCCAGAGGAAACCCCCAAAGCATGCGGAGACCATTCAAACTCCACGTATGCAGGGTGAAATTGAACCCCCAACTCTGGAGGTGCGAGGCAAATGTGATAACCACTAAGTGTGGTGGCTGTTTCTACACAATTTTGTACAGAAACAAGAAAAAAAAGAAATAAGAGGAAATATGGAGGAAAGATTAGTCAAGGAGACATGGGCAGAAAAGAGAACTGGAGGTATAGTGCAAATGCATATATGTTTATGTTGCGCATTGCCTACGATTGCCTAGAATCATATCATGTTTTTTTTTTTCCTCACAACCATTAATAATTTCTTATAGAAACATTAGTATTGTGTATAAATTGTGTCCTCACCGTTACACATGAATAGATGGATGACAGAATAGAATTCTGTTGTTCTGTTGACTCTCATAGCTGTTGTTAATTGCTTTACTTGCTTTGACTCACATCACACAATCCATTTTTGTGGATATCAAACATGCTTGAAAATATCGGCGCATCCGTGACAGCTCACAGGCAGAAAGATGCTACATGAGTGGTTGGTACGGTGGTATGCACTGATTTGTTGCAGATTAACAACATTGGGACTAAAATGGTGCAGTGTGTATTTGGCATTAGCCACCACATTAGCTAAAATGCTTACTTCGAAAGCACTTTGCTTGCACAACTTTGGTTGTTGTAGTAATGATGGAAACAAAAGTTAAGCTAAGAACCAGCTAACAGCATGGAGATTTGGTTGTGGATAATGTTATAAATCAGGTACAATGTTTTTTTTGTTTGTTTGTTTTTTGTTTTTTTTTGCAGACAACAGCAATAAAAACTAAAGAGCTTTTAATCAACAAATATCAAACAAGCCCACTTTTCCCCCCAAAGTTTGCATTGGGTTTGGTCCTTGTCATTTATATTTGTCACCATTTTCTGATGTCAAGAAAAATTCAGCTTGGTCTGAACAGCTACCAACTTCCAAAACACAGGCCAAGCTGGTCAAACTTGTAGACTAGCTTTCCCAGCTGATCAATAAATGTTTGAGACTTTCTAATTTCCTGTTTAATATTGTGTAAAAAATATCTTGTCTATGCTGTAGCATTAATAACGGTACTGTAGTTCAGAAACTGTTTCCTTTCTAGCGGCACTGATGGGTACCAGCTTGACCAGCTCGACCTGTGTTTTGACAGCTGGTCAGTCCAAGCTGGACAAAATCCGAGTTGAGCGGTCAAAAGGATTCGCATGTGCAGAAATCCACCATAAGCCACCAGATTTCAAATCCAGTAAGAAAAAGCCAGATTGCACTGTTTTGTCATTTTTTCTTATTCATTGCTGGATACCCCCGAAAAAAACCACATTTCACGCTGAACAAACTCTGACACGCCAGAAGGCCTTCAGTAGCATTTGAATATCAGAGCCAGGTGTGTTGAAGCTTGACTCTGCAGGGTTATTGGTTCCCATGAACAAGGGTTAGACAGTTCCAATGTAGAACAAAACACTTTTATTCCAAACCATTTGCTTTATGCTAGATTCAGACTTGGCTGGGTGAAGCTCAGCAGAGTGTGCCCATTCCTGGGCTCTGAACAAAAACTTGCTGCAGAAGGAGTCTTCTTTACTACAAAGAGAGGCAGGGAGAGCTGAGCTGTGGACCTGCAAGAAGTTTTTTCCTCCCTGTTCTGTCTTTTGTAATAGACAACTTGGGTAAACTGCTGCTGCTAGAGCAGCCCAGACAGCTTCATACAGATGAGTCATTACTACTCCACTGCCAATACTTTAGGGGAGAAAAACAGAGGCAGGGAGAACAGCAAGGTGCCATATAAAAGTATTTGCAGAAACAATGATTTGCAGACACACTTCAGGAATATAAATATATATGTATATATATAGCATATATATTTATGGTTTTACTTAAAGGCATAGTTGCTGACAGAAATTTATTTATGCAAAAGGATAGACATGTTTTACTGACATTTACAGATATTTTTCCTCAGGCATTATGTAAACGCATGTGACAATAATGAATTTCCATTTAAACAAAGGTATTAATGAAAGAACAAAAAGCAGTGGCTCGGTTATTCTGTGAGGGCATTTACGTCCTTTTTCATATTAGCGCTTGTGTTTCAGACCGGGGGCGATTGAGCCCAGAATTCGGAACGTTTGGTGAAGTGTGAACACGGTTTCTGAGGCCAAAAGCAGTCCAACGAACAAATCCCTGGTCCTCTTTAAAATGGCTGTCTGGACATCACTTCAACTGAACATCATGTGTGGAAGCTATTCACACTCGATGCTGTTTCCTGAGTAGCTTGATTGGTTTAACTTTTCACATTACTACCTGCTTCTACTGTTGTGATAAGGGATAAAGGGTTATTATGGCTATTGATATATACTTTCGTCACACTGGAGTTCTGTAATTAGCTCACCTTTGTGGTTCAAGCGGGAGCAACATGAGAGCAAACACGTCTCATGCTGACCTACATGGATAAAACATTTTTATACAGGAATGGCTCCTTATTTGCAGGTATTCCTGTGTGATGACATGCCATGCATCAAAAAAGCACTGTTCTTCACTATTTGAGTGTTGGAACTACAACAATCAAAATAATATAAAACTGCAAACGGATGAACCCTGTGCCTACCATTTTAAAAAAGGCATACGCACAAGTGATGTATGGAATTGCGCAATCGATCCACGGTTCAGAAGGAATTCTTCAATGTGAAAGCAAACCATTAATGGGGGCAGTGGTGGCTTGGTGGTTAAGGCTCCGGGGTACTGATCGGAAGGTTGGGGGTTCAAGCCCCAGCACTGCCAAGCCCCCACTGTTGGGCCCTTAACCCTCTCTGCTCCAGGGGTGCCCTATCATGGCTGAACCTGCGCTCTGACCCCAGCTTCCTGACAGGCAGGGGTATGCGAAGAAAACAATTGCATTGTGCTCTACCGTATAGGTGACCAATAAAGACTCATTATTAAGAGCCCCACCCCCAAATATGCCCAGAATCACTGCAAATCCATAGAAAGTTCTTCTGATTGATCACCTTTATCCTATGAAGAAACATTTCTATCCTGATGTGAGTGGTCTCTTCAAGGATGACTCTGCCCCCATCCACAGGGCACAAGGGCTCACTGAATGATTTGATGAGAATGATATTAATCATATGTTATGGCCTTGGCAGTCACCAGGTCTCAACCCTGTTCACCTATGGCAGGTTTTTTGGAGTGATGGATTAGACACCATCAACATCAAAACACCAACCAAAGGAATATCTTTTGGAAGAACAGTGTTCATCCACCAGAACAATTCCAGAAACATGTAGAATTCATGCCAAGGTGCAGTGAAACTGTTTTAGTGGGTTGTTACAGCCCAACACTTTCCTAAGACACTATATATTGTTTTCCCTTTCAACTAGTTACCCATCTGTATCAGCATATGCAGCTGACCACGGGATGATTTCTGCCCATTCCTAAATATAAAGAAAAACAAATATCAAGTTCATTAAGCACAGAAGGAAAGACAGTTATTGGCAGTGTATCATCCCTCTGGTTATTGGCAGAAACTCCATTTTCATGCATGAAGCAGTTTGTCGTTTCCTTTAATACTTCAGGTTGGTGGTAAAGATGGATTTTTGGACCATTTCACCATCCAGAACATTTCCATATCTTCGATGTTTATAGGTGTGTGATTATATACAAACCTCAGCAGCGCTGACTCTCAATATTGCTCATGTCAGAACACTGACATTTCCTTCTTTTAGGCAATCATATTTAGTTGTTTTGGATTATTGTCATGCTGAAAGATACATTTCCAGCCAAGACAGGGCTTGGCAGCAAGAACCTGTTTTGTGGCCAAAATATCCCAGTGCTTTTGAGATTCATAAATTCATTAATGCCATTGATCTTCACAAGGCTCTCAGGACCACCAGCGGCAAAGCAGCACCAGAACATTAAAGACCATCTGGTCATATGCAATAATACTGTATATGCAACCTGCTTCCAATGTCGAACACACAGGTGAATACTGCTTCTAAAAAAGTCACAATATGGGACATTATGGTGATCCCAAGCACAAGGGGTGATCTTCTGGTGCTTTAATTTGTCTCTTGTTTATGACAACCCTCCAAGGTGTAGGTGTTTCAATTGATAGTGGATATTGAGACAAAGATGCCACCAGTCCTTGTATTTATTTATCTGCTAGGTTACTGTCCATTTGCATTTCCTCTGGGTTCTCCGGTTTCCTTCTCATCCTAGTAGGTGAACTGGCGACTCTTAAGGTACAAAAAGTGACTGGTGCCCCATTTACAGTGTATCTCTGCCTGGTGTTCATGGGATAGGCTCCAGATCCACCACAAGGAAGTGGTTTTGGTTTAATTAATGCACCAACATTACAAGTTGGAACCATATTCACAAAGAGTCCTATCCCAAAAATAGCTCCTACCCCAAAAACTCAAAATGGGTGTGCTAATTGTAATATTAAAAGTCCTAATATTTTCTGTTAAAAGCTAACACAAAGCATTTTAGAACTAAAAGCTGGGCCAAAACCTGCAAAATCAAACAGGCTGTCCAATGTATTCCTAAGGCACTAAGACCAAATAAAAACCACTCCAAGGCATCTGCTGTGATTGAAAGCCCAACATGATTGATATATTTAATGATAATGAGCTTTAAATCATATTGTGTCAATTACAGGAGCATTTAAATGATTGTGGAGTCACTAAAACCTATTTAGTAATGCAGTATTGCTGGAGATCAATGTTTGCACAACTCTCTGCTACTGGTCCACATGAAAATCGCACTTTTCAGAGTATAAAATATCTGTCATTACTGTAGTGTAATTCATTTTATTATGGCGAAATGGGGGGTGTGCCAATGAGTCTGCTGGAGTACACTGAGAACTGAGGACATGATGTCAGCTGGTGATTAATGAAGAAATGTCACACTTTATTCATATGTAGTGTGAGTCAGGCCGTCCTGTAGGTAATGTGATTAGCGACTGATCATTGTCTATTATATTAAGCAGTGCCTAAAAATTAGTACACAATGCAAAGAGAGATGGGTGAAAGGCACCCCTTATGCTGTCTTTTTTGATGACATCAATCCTAATCTCAGCATATTTCACTGGCCAATTTCGAAATGTCATCTGATAGTATTACTGAGAGTTTATTTGCCAGGAACCGTTTGAGCTATGTTTTGCCCCTTTAAAACAATCTACTTAGTGAATATTACATTGTAATTTCGCAGTTTTAAAAAATGTAATGATGGAGATGGGGATTTGTCTGAAGACGTTCTCTCATCAGCCATAACATTAAAACCACCTGACTAATATTGTGTAGGTCCCCTTTGTGCCACCAAAACAGCTCTGACTCATTGAGTAAAGACCACAATACCTCTAAAGGAGTGCTGTGGTATCTGGCACCAAGACATTAGCAGCAGATCCTTTAAGTCGTGTAAGTTGCAAGGTGGGGCCTCCGTGGATTGGACTTGTTTGTCTAGCACATCCCACAGATCAAGTCAAGTCAAGTTGCTTTTTTTGTCATTTCAACCATATTCAGCTGGCACAGTTCACAGTAAAACGAAACGATGTTCCTCCAGGACCACGGTGCCACATAAAACAACACACTAACCACATGAGATGACACATAACTAAGACCTACGTATTTCTACATAAAGCGCTCATGCAATTGTGTGCAAACACCACAAGACAGTACAGTAACTACTAAAACAGGACAACAGCACGGTAAGTGACAGTGTAGTGCCGACTGTGCAGTACACAGTGCAGTACACAGTTCTAGTGTGGAAGTGTCAGATATAACAGGTAGTGCAAAAAGATAATAAAAATGCTGTGAATGTAACCATAACAAACTATGACATAGTATTCACCAGATAAGCTTATACCACATGTGGACATAGCAGTTATTGCAGTAGCAGCCAGGTAAAGAGGATAGTGATGACAAGAAATTAAATATCATATTTTTGTAAGTACATTAACATAAAAAATTCAACTAGTCAGTAAAATTTGCAATGGGATTGGGATGGTGTTTAGTTTAGATCAGTATAAGTGTGTGTGTGTGTGTGTGTGTGTGTGTGTGTGTGTGTGTGTTTGTGTGTCGGTGTCTGTGTGTTTGTGCTTGTCAGTCCAGTCTCTGAGTATTGTGGCGTCTGATGGCTTGGGGGAAGAAGCTGTTAAGCAGTCTGGCTGTGATGGCCCGAATGCTTCGGTACCTTTTGCCAAATGGCAGGAGGGTGAAGATTTTGTTTGAGGGGTATGTGCGGTCATCCACAATGCTGGTGGCTTTGCGGATGCAGCGTGTGGTGTAGAAGTCTGTGATGTAGGGAAGAGAGTCCCCGATGATCTTCTCAGCTGTCCTCACTATTGCGATCTGATACGGTGCTCTGGATGCCCTCAGTAGACCCTCTGTAGAATGTTGTGAGGATGAGGGGTGGTAGATGGGTTTTTCAGCCTTTTCAGAAAATACAGATTCTGCTGGGCTTTCTTGGTTATCGAGCTGGCATTGAGGTACCAAGTGAGGTTCTCCGCCAGGTGAACATCAAGGAATTTGATGTTAACTCTTGATGATCTCCATGGAGCCACTGATGTTCAGCAGAGGGTGGTTGCACCATGCTCTTCTGTAGTCAACAACCATCTGTTTTGTTTTCCCACATTCAGAGGCAACTTGTTGGCTCTGCAACAGCCCATGAGCCGCTGCACTTTCACTCTTTATGCAGATTCGTCGTTCTTGCTGATGAGACCCACCACAGTGGTGTCATCACCGAACTTGATATGATTGGAGCTCTGTATTGCTGCACAGTTGTGACTGAGCAGAGTGAACAGCAGTGGACTGAGCACACATCCCTGGGAGGCCCAGGTACTCAGTGTGGTAGTGTTGGAGATGCTTTTCCCGATCCAGACTGACTGAGGTCTCCCAGTCAGGAAGTCCAGGATCCAGTTGCAGAGGGAGGTGTTGAAGCCTAGCAGGTTCAGTTTTCCAATCAGGTGCTGAGGAATGATTGTGTTGAATGCTGAGCTGAAGTCTATGAACAGCATTCAAATGTAGGTGTCCTTTTTTTCCCGGTGGGTAAGGGTCAGATGTAGAGTGGTGGCGATGGCATTGTCTGTTGAGCTGTTGGGACGATATGTGAATTGCAGGGGGTCCAGTGAGGGAAGCAGCAGGGTCTTGATGTGCCTCATTATGAGCCTCTCGAGGCACTTCATGATGATCACTGTGAGTGCAACGGGATGGTAGTCGTTGAGGCAGGACACTGAAGATTTCTTCGGCATGGGGGCAATGGAGGTGGCTTTGAAGTATGACAGCGCTGCTCGGGGACATGTTGAAGATGTCAGTGAGAAGATCTGCAAGCTGGTCTGCACATCCTCTGAGCACTCTTCCAGGAATGTTGTCCAGCAACTTTCTGTGGATTGCCTCTGCATCTCTGAGATTTCCTCACATCAACGAAGGTCTTCCTCGCATCATGTCATTCTGTGCCTCAAACTGTGTGTAGAGGTTGTTCAGCACATCTTGAAGGGAGGTATTACTGTCACAGGCGGGTGGTGTTGTCCTGTAGTTGGCTCTCTGGAGTGTGTGGTGATGGTCTTGGAGACACTGACGTCATCAATGCACTTGCTGATGTAGCTGGTAACTGATGCCATGTATTCCTCCAAGTTGGTGGAGTTGCTGTCGGGTGCAGCCTGCCTGAACATGTGCCAGTCAGTGTCCTCAAAACAATCCTGAAGAGCAGAGATGGCTCTTCAGATGCTCGATTGGATTGAGATCTGGGGAATCTGGAGGCCAAGTGAACACCGTGAACTCTTTGTCATATTCCTCAAATCACTCCTGAACAATTTTTGCGGTGTGGCAGGGCGCATTATCCTGCTGAAAGAGGCCATTGTTGTTGCCATGAACAGGTGTTTTTGCACTGCAACAATGTTTAGGTAGGTGGTATGTGTGAAAGTAACATCCACATGAATACCAGGACACAAAGTTTCGCAGAAGAACATTGCCCTGAGCAACACACCGCCCCTGTCGGCTTGCCTTCTTCTCATAGTGCATCCTGGTACCATCTCTTCCCCAGATAAGCAATGCACATGCACCCGGCTCACCACATAATGTAAAAGAAAAATGATTCATCAGACCAAGCCACCTTCTTCCATTGCTCCATTGTAGGTGCTTTCAGCGGTGGACACGGGTCAGCATGGACACTCTGACCCGTCTGTGACTACGCAGCCCCATACGCAGCAGGCTGTTATGCACTGTGTGTTCTGACACATGTTTATCATAGCCAGCATTAACTTTTACAACAATGTGTGCTACGGTAGCTCTTCTGTTGGATCGGACCGGGTGGGCTAGCCTTTGCTCCCCACGCACATCATAGAGCCTTGGGCCTCCATGACCCTGTTGCCACTTCACTGGTTTACTTCCTTAGACCACTTTTGATAGGTACTAACCACTGCATACCAGAAACTATCCACAAAACCTGCCATTTTGGAGATGCTCTGACCCAGTCATCTAACAATCACAGTTTGGCCCTTGTCAAAGTAGCTCAGATCTCTGCACTTGACCGTTTTTCCTGTTTCCAAAACAACACGTCGAGATCTGACTGTCCACTTGCTGCCTAGTATAATTCCACCCCTTGTCAGGTGCCACTATAATAAGATAATCAGTGTTATTCATTTCACCTTTAATGTTATGGATGATCTGTGTATATTTAAGCGAAGTTCAGCGCCTGCTTGCTGCTGATTTTAGTATTGTAGTATCGTATATGTATAATATAGTAATGTAGTATTTGTCTTGTGAAAAACAGCATGCTTAAGAGAAGCATGTTATTTTTAAAATCCTTGTAGCCTCTCCTGATTAGAGACTCAGAGGAACCTAAGAGTGTGAGCATGATTAAGTTAAAATATTTATTACACCTCACCTAATATAAGTGCTATTTTATGATGAATAGCCTACTTTATTATGCAGCTTGTTGAATGTATTGTTTGATACGCAGACGATACGAAGCAAGAGCCTTGTATCAACGGAAACGATACGATAAGCATCTACTGGAAATGATTTTATGAGACATTTTAATAAATTGTACTTTCTGTGAGCAACTGCTAAAACAGCTACTGGTTCAAGATGGTCATTTAGGGTGTTTTTATTTCTGTGCTATAATAAAGAAACTGCACACTGTTCCAGATTATTTCCTCAAACAGTTTGTTGGTTTATGCTTCATCATCCTGTTGATGTTAATCTCATTTTGAAAATAAGTTTAAGTTTTACAGTAAATGATATTCCTCTTAAGGGAAGTCACTTCCTCATTATGATATTCTTGTTTATGAGGATGAAACGGATGGAGATCATTAGTGTGTGCTTTCTTGTATCTCGGAAGCCTGGAGTGAATTTTCTGTGTACGTGTGTGTGTGTGTGTGTGTGTGTGTGTGTGTGTGTATGCATCATTTGACTTGTGATGGACCCTATCCCTTCTGCTCACTAATAGATTTCCCTCATAAACTTAAATTCACTCTCAACACTTCCCCCACACACTTTACACACCAGATAGTGTGTGTGTGTGTGTGTGTGTGTGAGAGAGAGAGAGAGAGAGAGAGAATGAGTGTGTGTGTGTGTGTGTGTGTGTGTGAGAGAGAGAGAGAGAGAGAGAGAGAGAGAGAGAGAGAGAGAATGAGTGTGTGTGTGTGTGTGTGTGTGTGTGTGTGTGTGTGTGTGTGTGTGTGATATTCCCATCTGTGATTTTTGGTCCTTGTGGAGTATCTTAAATCTTTATCACAAAAAGATCATAGTGCGTTACACACACACACACAAACAGTTTTTGTCTCTCAGGCCATATGTCTCCATATCATCACCCTCATCTCCCTGAGAACCACAATATTTAGACCATAATCGGATTGATTCTGAACTGTGGTGCGTGTGCGTGCGTGCGTGTGTGTGTGTGTGTGTGTGTGTGTGTGTGTAAGAGAGAGAGACAGAAATATGATGAGAGTGAGGTTATTTCATTAGGCTGCGGGGACAGATTGATAACACTCATCGGTCAGACAGAGAGAGAGGAATGAGGCCACTTTATTTATTCAGCACATTAATCTAACATAACAATCCTGCTAAGAGCATCTCTATCTGTTCATCTCTTCTTCTTCTCCACCTGCTACGTATCTCTCTCGCTCGCTCTCTGTCTCCCCTTTTCTTTCATTTTCTGTCTCTCGCTCCCCTTTTCTTTCTATCTCTCTTTGCTTCTGCTTCTTTTCCTTTCTCTCTGCCCCTTTTCCATTTCTTCTCTCTCTCTCTCTCTCTCTCTCTCTCTATCCCTTTTCCTTTTTTCTCTCTCTTGCAGCCCCTTCACCTTTCTTTTTCTCTCTCTGAGCCCTTTCTCCTTTCTTTCTTTTTCTCTCTCTCTCAGCCCCTTCTTCTTTCTTTCTTTTTCTCTCTCTCAGCCCCTTCTTCTTTCTTTCTTTTTCTCTCTCTCAGCCCCTTCTCCTTTCTTTCTTTTTCTCTCTCTCAGCCCCTCCACTTTTCTTTTCCCCTCTCAGCCCCTTTTCCTTTCTTTTTTCTCTGTCTACCCCTTCTTTCTCTCTCTGTCTGTCTCTCTGCTCCTCTTAATTCATGTTCTGTCTCTCTTCTTGTACTTCTTGCACTTCAGTCTCTCTTTCTCTGCTCCTTGTTCCATATCTCTCTCTCTCTCTCTCTCTCTCTCTCTCTCTCTCCCATCTCATAATGATACGTGTGAGAGCAGGAGGAATGAGAAGTTTTGGAGTGGCAGCTATAGTTGAAGGATGTGGGAACGGTACGATTCTTGTGCTATTATAAAGAGCTTTTAATATTAATATCACTGAAATGTGATTCAGCACCACATAAAGAAATTATATTATACAAACATAATGAGTGTGAGATTATCTGAAAACGCAAGAGACGTGCCGTGGCTAATATCCGCTGGAGTTATTTTTTGATAAAGCTGTTAAATTTCCTGTATCTAACTGCAATGACAAAACGTGTGAATATTCCTCTTGGAATGTTGCCGATCCTGTGAAAATATGTCTTTGAGTTGATATTAATGAAAGCCAGATCTTTCTGAATTCACAAGTCACACTTGGAAAAAAGACATGCCACGGCTCGGTCATTTGCATCGTAAAAGTTGAAAATCTATGGAGAAAAATGAGAGATACAGTGACAACAAATTCCATTTATACCCCATGACTCTGTAGTTCAAATGGGACACAG